>NC_069502.1:467068050-467315550 GCF_027579735.1 Bombina bombina | reverse complement strand
GCCGGTTTAATTGGTGCCTTTTCCGAATAACAACCTTTTTTTCAGTCATGTAACTGCTATTGAAAAGCATTGAAAAGCTGTCCGCTTGTGTTGCAGCAACGTTATGCAAAAGGTGCAGACCCAATATTATCTAACATGCTAACAATGCAGAGAACTGTTTGCAAAAAAATGCAAGTAAAAAAATGTTTTTGTTCATTAAACTTAGTTTGATGATACAGTCTGTTGTGTGATTATTTAATTAGTTTTATAATATTGTTTATCATTTAAAGTCTTCATTTCAAAGCTTTAAGAATAATGTATTAGGTGCTACTTATGACAATTTTGAGAGGGGCCTGGAATCTAACTCCCTCACTTCCCATCGACTTACATTATAAACTGGGTTTCAATTTACAACGGTTTCAATTTACAACCATTCCTTCTGTAACCTAACCCCGGCGTAAACTGAAGGCTACCTGTGTATATATATATATATTATATATATATATATATATATATATATATATATATATATATATATATATATATATATGTAGCCAAAAAGTAAAAAGCACTCACCGGGTCTTAAGTTCAATAACAATTTAATGCAAGTGACGTTTCGGGGTTGCCCCCATCCTCAGACAATATTTACAGACAATACATAAACTCACCCCTTTTATCTAGACCCAGCTCCCAAGTGCAGCACTGTCGGCGGCGTTCCGGAAGTCCAACAGCTGCGTAGTACGAGTCTATGTCATCAGTTGTCATGACAACCGGATGCCGTTCAACAGCTCTAAGTGAGATTAAAAACAGAAAAACAAAAACAAAAAAGCGTGCAGGCAGGAATATTGCATACAGTACTATACATTGCATCATGTTAGAGAAATGATGAAATGTATAGTACTGTATGCAATATTCCTGCAATATTCCTGCCTGCACGCTTTTTTGTTTTTGACAACTGATGATGTAGACTAGTACTATGCAGATGTTGGACTTCCGAAACGCCGCCGACAGTGCTGCACTTGGGAGCTGGGTCTAGATAAAAGGGGTGAGTTTGTGCATTGTCTGTAAATATTGTCTGAGGACGGGGGCAACCCCGAAACGTCACTTGCATTAAATTGTTATTGAACTTAAGACCCGGTGAGTGCTTTTTACTTTTTGGCTACATATACTTGCTTTTTAAAGCACCCCGGGCTGGATGTACTATATCCTGGTCACTGTGAGTGCTATACCGGCTTGGATGAATATATATATATATATATATATATATATATGTGTGTGTGTATGTGTATATATATATATATATATATATATATATATACACACATACATACACACACACTACATGCAGTATATGGTGTGTGTGTATGTTATATAAAGGACATATCCTGTGATCCACTACCATAGTAGATTCAACTTTACGCATATGGAATTTCCTATGGGCGACACAGGACACATATCACTTCAAATGAAGGCACTACGCTGGATTACTTTAATGTATGTTCCTGGAGCCTTATTTATTCATCAGCCTTGCTAAACTCACTTAGCGCAGATTTGAGCAGGTGTTTATACACAATATGTAGTTTATCTCCATTTGTTTGTGTAATAGTATGGTCACTGCTATATTTAGATTAGTATATAAGTTTCTTAGTGCAAGCAATGTTTTCTAGAAAAGTCTGTTTTTCCAACTTAAAATCTTTTTATGAAGGATGTCATTTAAAAAGTGTGTCCTTTAATGGGATATATAGTAGAGGCTGTGCAACACTGCATGAAATATATTTGATGGTACCTTTTTTGCTCAAAGTACTATCTTCAAAATTATGGCTAAACACAATGTTACTTTATAGTTATCTGTTTAAAAGTGCATATATAAAGTTACACAGGTGCCTTCTTTTTTTGGCGCCTTACACTGTTTTTAGTAAGTATTGTGCCTTGCTCCAGTAATTTGTCATCAAAAGATAGCTATGTCTTGGCCAAGTATTTTATAAAGCTGAGTTAATTTTATCCATATAGAGTTTGTACTAAGCCCACATTTTTATTAGTACTGGTACTGGACTGGATAATTGACCTACCCCCAAACCCAACTCCAACACAGATCTTTACTTCTAAAAGATAATTTGTTTAATGCCTTCAGAGGTTCCTGCTTTGAATAGTTTAATAATAGGATCTGATAAATTCAAAAGGAGGGATAACGTAATAATTTCTATTTAGACCCCAGACCAATCACTAGTACAGTACATAGTCAGAAAAAAACTAACCATATAATTAATGGGTAATATCCCAAACAATCAGATATCTACTGGGGGGTGCTCACTATCCTAATGATAATAGATGTAACCAAAAAAAAAGAAAAAAATAGATAGTACAGAGCACTCAAATATGTGTTTAATAATAATCATAAATAACCAATAGATACATTATACTAAAAATAATAGATTATCTCGTTATCTATACTGTTTGATACAAGTTTATTAGATGACTCTCCTTGTATAAGATCTGGTGGATTATTTTTACTATAACGTATATATTGGTTATTTATTATTAATAATAAGAGATTTTCTGTTACTCAGCTGTAACAATATATGATCAGTATCATTGTACGTAAATATACCCAGACTTATGGTATCTATCTTTGAGCATCTCTTTATTATACTAGCTTGGAATGAATTCTACTGATGAAGGGACCAGCACGTTAATTAGCAATACCAAATTATGTACCTCACTTGCCAACATCCTTGTTATAATGTGCAGTATGATGATAAGAATATAATCCAAAACCCTTTCCTTCAAGTCAAATAAATGATCTCTCTGGAGATGAAACCACTACTCCCACCTTCATGAAATGGCATATAACCATACAGGCGGTATTACCATCGCAATATGTGCATAATACCTCTCGCAGACTTACGGATTTATAAGTGCCATTAATACGCTTGTGCTCTTTACTTTCTTCCAATTATGTATCTAATACAGTAGCACGTCTACTTCACTTTCATTTGATATAATATTAATAGATATGAACAAATAGTTGTTTCACAAATAGACGCATAATCATGATTTTAGTGTGAATTATTGGTTCCCTTAAAACTAGGATTAACATCCTCTATGTGTTTACATATGATCTACACTAAATTCCAGTAACTTTGGGGTCCAATATAGTATTACATCCTAGGTACATCAACCTATGTTTTGTATGACTTATGTTAATACAGTTTATGCCCCTTTTTTGACACTGACGAGTTTCTCCACCATATATTCATCGAGCATTGTGACCGGGCTTAATCATATGACATTTGACAGGTATCTCTTAACCTTTTCCTCATTATATCGTAATTTAGTATTGATCGTGGCGAAAGAGTATTTGCTGAGCTGTCATTTGTGCAGTGTCATTTGACACTCCCCCTTTTGTCTGCATACTTTAGTCATGTGACCTGCACCTATCCAACGATAGGAGGACACACGCTATTGGTTTTCACAGGGGTGTGTAAGATCCCTCACCCCTGATTGGCTCACAATTTATGTTTAAGCAGTGAGACTTTCCCAAGTCGGGTTAGCCTTTGAAAAAGCCATTGTATGGCGAAATGCGCATCATGCGCTTGTTCTAAAAGAGCTCTGCTGCCTTACCCTATAAAATCTAAGTTTAATTATAGTTACTGTCACACCGTAAAAATTGTTAATTTACTTACATTTTCCCCTGGGACTCTGACAGGATTTTCATCACTCCAGTATTGCACTAGGATCAGTTAATTTGTTTGAGGTTATTCCTCTTTTCTAGATAGTTTCTTTTTGTGCAATCCGAGAGCATGTTTGGGTGCACACCTGCCAGAGATTTCCCTATATGTTATACATAGGTATTTTGTATGTTTTTGGTGTTACTATATTCTGTGATTCACAACACCTAGGTAAGGTTATTACCTGTGCATGCCTGCTCTTTTTCTTTTCTAAAATTTTAACCTAAGTTTTATATACACCTAGGCCTAGATTTAGAGTTGGGCGGTAGCCGTCAAAACCAGCGTTAAAGGCTCCTAACGCTGGTTTTTACCGCCCGCTGGTATTTAGAGTCAGTCATGAAAGGGTCTAACGCTCACTTTGCAGCCACGACTTTTCCATACCGCAGATCCCCCTATGCCATTTGCGTATCCTATCTTTTCAATGGATCTTCCTAACGCCGGTATTTAGAGTCTTGGCTGAAGTGAGCGATAGAAATCTAACGACAAAACTCCAGCCGCAGAAAAAAGTCAGTAGTTAAGAGCTTTCTGGGCTAACGCCGGTTTATAAAGCTCTTAACTACTGTGCTCTAAAGTACACTAACACCCATAAACTACCTATGTACCCCTAAACCGAGGTCCCCCCACATCGCCGCCACTCGATTAAAATTTTTTAACCCCTAATCTGCCGACCGCACACCGCTGCCACCTACGTTATCCCTATGAACCCCTAATCTGCTGCCCCTAACACCGCCGACCCCTATATTATATTTATTAACCCCTAATCTGCCGCCCCCAACGTCGCCGCCACCTACCTACAATTATTAACCCCTAATCTGCTGACCGGAGCTCACCGCTACTATAATAAAGTTATTAACCCCTAATCCGCCTCACTCCCGCCTCAATAACCCTATAATAAATAGTATTAACCCCTAATCTGCCCTCCCTAACATCGCCGACACCTAACTTCAAGTATTAACCCCTTATCTGCCGACCGGAGCTCACGCTACTATAATACATTTTTTAACCCCTAAAGCTAATTCTAACCCTAACCCTAACACCCCCCTAAGTTAAATATAATTTTATTCTAACTAAATAAATTAACTCTTATTAAATAAATTATTCCTATTTAAAGCTAAATACTTACCTGTAAAATAAACCCTAATATAGCTACAATATAAATTATAATTATATTGTAGCTATTTTAGGATTAATATTTATTTTACAGGCAACTTTGTAATTATTTTAACCAGGTACAATAGCTATTAAATACTTAATAACTATTTAATAGTTACCTAGTTAAAATAATTACAAATTACCTGTAAAATAAATCCTAACCTAAGTTACAATTAAACCTAACACTACACTATCAATAAATAAATTAAATAAACTACCTACAATTATCTACAATTAAACCTAACACTACACTATCAATAAATTAATTAAATACAATACCTACAAACAACTACAATTAAATAAACTAACTAAAGTACAAAAAATAAAAAAGAACTAAGTTACAAAAAATAAAAAAATATTTACAAACATTAGAAAAATATTACAACAATTTTAAACTAATTACACCTACTCTAAGCCCCCTAATAAAATAACAAAGACCCCCAAAATAAAAAAATGCCCTACCCTATTCTAAATTTAAAAAGTTCAAAGATCTTTTACCTTACCAGCCCTGAAAAGGGCCATTTGCGGGGCATGCCCCAAATAATTCAGCTCTTTTGCCTGTAAAAAAAAACATACAATACCCCCCCCAACATTACAACCCACCACCCACATACCCCTAATCTAACCCAAACCCCCCTTAAATAAACCTTACACTAAGCCCCTGAAGATCTTCCTACCTTATCTTCACCACGCCGGGTTCACAGATCGATCCAGAAGAGCCTCCAATGTCTTTATCCAAGCCCAAGCGGGGGGCTGAAGAGTGACGTCCATCCTCCAGCTGAAGTCTTGATCCAAGCAGGCAGAAGAGGACATCCGGACCGGCAAACATCTTCATCCAAGCCGCATCTTCTATGTTCTTCAATCCGATGACGACCGGCTGATCTTCAAGACCTCCAGCGCGGATCCATCCATCTTCACCGACGACTTCCCGATGAATGTCGGTTCCTTTAAGGGACGTCATCTAAGATGGCGTCCCTCGAATTCCGATTGGCTGATAGGATTCTTTCAGCCAATCGGAATTAAGGTAGGAAAATTCAGATTGGCTGATAGAATCAGCCAATCAGATTCAAGTTCAATCCGATTGGCTGATCCAATCAGCCAATCAGATTGAGCTCGCATTCTATTGGCTGATTAGTTTTAAGACAAATGGTTTTGTCCTTATGTAATCCCCAGTCTCTTTCAGATGGCAGCTTAGAAGCAAAGGACCTATTGTAGTGGGAATGAGGATACCTAAAAGAGAGATCACAGTCTCAGCATCCGACAAAAGGACATAAGACTCCACACAGGAACTCCTGGATTGAGCTTCTGCAGTCACTTCTTGGTTGAGGGGAATATATGCAACAACTATCCGTTGCTGCACTGAACACTTCGAGACACAATCCAACCTAACTCCCCTCTCGACCGGCCACATCTCGTAGGGACTCAGGTTCAGACCCTCAGCTTTTATCTTTGTTGCATGTGTCATAAAGTAAATAGTTGCAGTATCCGGAGGTAATGCTCTAAATTCTGAGTGCAAATCTTCAATGCTAGTGTGCTCATCTACCTCAGCATTGTGGTATCCCTCACCTCTTTCCAACGGATCCATTAACATCCGGGCTGGTCCATACATCTCAATCTCCTTCACTGCACTTTCCCGCTCTGCTCTTATACTCTGTGTGAGTGAAGTAAAATGAGAAATCAGTTTCAGGAGGGCTAGGACATCAGGCTCCATAGTTAGTTAGGAGGGCCGTATATTTTCTGATCTTCCCACAATCGGCACTTCTCAGCGTACAAAGGCAACAGAGTTCATTCAATATAATAAATTCTGATAATCTAAGCAGGATTAATACTGCTTTACCCGGCTAATGGATGAGCCGGGGGAGGGAGTTGGTAATGTGACCTAGGCCGCTAGTTTCTGTCTCGAATGGTTTGGATCTTCCAGTGACAAAATAGCAGTGACATGCATAACATCCGACTCTGGGGTCTTTCCACATTTACAGGTCAATTTTATGTCGAAGTATGGCATACAAGTCATCTGGGTAAACATTGAAATACTTGAATTGTAGTAAGAGCTTCTGAGTTTAGCGTCTAGACATGGCCGTAGCTAAGACACGCCCCCCACTGTTTATCTTTTAAACTTGGTTCCCTCCTTGCTGTTAGCAATGGATATTCAAAAACAATTCCCTGCAGTGACTTATCTTTCAAAATAATGTGGCAGTTTTTTTGTAAAATGTTTTTTACTTTTCCCCAATGGCTATTGTATTTTGTTATAATCCGAGTCTGGCTAGGTCCTTCATCCTTTTTCTTGCCGTAAAGGAGTTTCTGTCTGAGGGGTTTTCTAGCTCTAACCCAGGCTTTTTTAATCTGCCTATTTGAATATTCTCTATCTCTAAAATGTTGAGACATTTCTTCTGCCTGGCATTCAAAAGCAACCTCTGTGGAACAGTTCCTCTTAAGACAAAGGAACTGTCCAACAGGGATGCCTATCTTAAGGTCCAGAAAGGATGTTTCTAGGCCGGGCCAGTGCTAGGATTTTTGGCTACACAGGTGAGGATACATTTTGCCACCCCCCCCCATGATTACATAACATCCCCATTGCTAGGTAAAGGGATATGAAACCCATTTTTTTTTCATAATTTTGACAGGGCATCCAATTTTAAGCAAATTTCTCATTTACTCCTATTATCCATTTTGTTTCCTTCTCTTGCTATCTGTATTTGAAAAAGAGGAATGTAAACTTAGGAGCCGCCCCATGTTTGTTTCATCACCTGAGTAGCTCTTGCTAATTGGTGGCTAAATACAAATCAAACAGTGGTAGTGCAGCAAAGCAATTATAGTTGTCACTTGTCAGAAAGTTATCTACTCATGCTACTAGAGTGACTGAGTACCGTGTGACTGAGTGTCAGACTCAAAGGTATTTTACCATTACCATTTACCCTGCATATAACTACCAGTAAATGCATTTAATTACAGCTTCCAAGCCACTATATAATCAACAGATTATTTATTAGAAAAAAAATTAGACTGACTTTACCAACCCCCTGTCCCTGAATTAGTTTATTGTTTTGGTCTCCTCCATTATAGTTATCTTTTTTACTGTTTTGGATGTATAGAAAAAAAAAACCATCACAAGTAAAGCATATACTGGGAGTTTTCCAGCACTGGAATACCCCTTCCTATTTAATATACACATAGTTCTGCCTCAATTCTCTTCTCACTAAAACTATTTCTGGTTCTGGGAATATATAGGCTTGTGCTTATGTTAATAAGCAATTGTTAATGTGACTTTTTTGTAGATAAAAAAAGGATTTTTATTTTGATAATATAATTTGTTGAAAATATTGGACACAGCTGATTTACAGTATATCTTTACACTACAAGTCTGCGCTACATAATTATGCTTAGTATCTCTTTATACTTTCAGTCAAAATAATAAACATGACACACTGGAATAATGATACTCTCACCAATCGCCATACTCACTTGAAAATCTAGCAAGTAAATTGAGTTATCTCTCAATAACACTATATCAATTAAGAGTATCTTGAATACACTTCCATATCCTAAGGGTGACTATACAGCATGTAAAGTACATGTTGAATATCTGTACACTTTCCCAGTTCTTATATTGTGCACACTTCAGTATGTAATGTGTCATATCACACACTTGTTTGCATTATATAATGACAAAGAGTAGCTCTATACAGTAACACCCTTGTAATATTATATTACACTATGGTACAGAGTTTCTCTCTAGGGCCACATCCCCTGATGGTCATATTGCACTGTATAATAAAAAAAAAGAGTATTAATATTATATAGTCAAAACCCTTGTTATATTCATATTGAACTGACAATGTATAGTGATGCAGAGTGTCTAGTCTGCCCTGACTACTGAAGTGGTGGAGACTACACATTTGCTGCTCCAGGATTCACTTAAGACACAAATCCTTTAATGTAGCTGCTGCTTCAAAGGTCAGTTGATGCCATTTTATCAGGGAAGTCATTAGAAGAATGCCCGCCCCGGCCCCACAGAGACCCCCACTGCGTCAACTTCTTACCTCACACTCGTCTCTTCACTTGTCTGCGGTCTGGACCGTCTGTCTTCGTCTTGGGCATAATCATTCACCTCACGTGGCTCTTAGATGGTGCAGTGTGTGAGCTTCAGAAATGTGGAGCCAGGCAGCACATACCGCATGATTTCTCCCTCTCAGTGAGTCATAGTAGGCTTAGGCAGGCAGCTCAGCTGCGCAAGTGAGCTCTGCCTCCACTCTGACATCACACACGCCCACATTCCCATAGGCTATAGCTATAGCCGGGGCAGCCCATGAAGGTCAGGAACATGAAGTAGTACGTTGCATAAGCGTTGCAGCGAGCCAGCCAGAGCCAGTGGACACGGCGATAATAAAATTAATATGAATGATGAATCAACATTCATAATAATAATACATTTAATTAACATTACATACTACATTTTAAGTCTCTGTCTGTCCCTCACTGTCTCATCCATCACACTTCTGGGCGGCAGATTTTATCTACGGCAGTTGGCACCACTCTCAGCGCCCCCCTGCTGGGTTGTACTAAGGCGACTGCCTTAGAAAAGCGCCTGCCCTGTTTATAGGTCATTAATTTCTTAGGTTAGAAGTATATTATGTTGATTGTTTATTGTTATTCAAAAGGGTTACAAACTCTTTTACCTCATTCTCAGTCCCATCCCATAAAATAAGGATATCATCCACAAAGCAATTAGATCAAAAAAGGTGTAATTTTAGACTACAGAAATCACAAACTACTCTTTTCTGTAGTAGATCCTAAATAATAAAGTTATTTTTGTCTTGACATAAAAAAATAGGGCTAGATTACGAGTGGAGCGGTAATTATCACTTGCGCGCTAACTCCGCTAGTAGTAAGCTTTATATGCTCGTCACAAACCAAACGTATAATTATTAAGTTGAAGGTAAAAAGGTTTTGCTCATGAGCTAACCCGACGCATGCAAAAAGTCAAACTTACAATATCGTGATTGCGTTACATACTCCCCCATAGACTTCAAAGGAGTGTTAAAAGATGAAAAAAAAAACACCTTACTCGCATGCAAACACGATCACATTTTCTCAAGTGCACTAACCTGTCATGAAATATGAATATTTCGCCTTCGCCAATTCTTCCCATAGGAGAATATATTCTATTTATTCATAAAAACACATTTATTTATGAATATATATATATATATATACTGTATATAATGTTTTTTTTGTAAAATCTATATCTATACCTATAGATGATTATATATAGCTATGTGAAGAACATTAGAATGTGAAATATTTACAGTTAAAAATACATAGTTACACATTTTATTAAAAATGCATATTGCATATATATGATTTAACAGGTTTTAAGCTACTTGACTGCAAAGGGCTCTAATGTTCTTATGTATAGGTCTATATACAGTATGTATTCATATGTATTTTTTATTTATGTGTTTATATGTGTTTTCTTTATATTTACTGTACATGTTTAACATTCCAATGTTCTTCACTTACAGGATAATGTCCTTCTTATTCTTAAATATATCTCTATATGTGTGTGTATGTATCTATACCTGCATATTTATTCTTATAGACATATAGGTATAGCTATGTATTTTACATCAACAGTATCAGATCTATATATAAATATATATATATTTAATGATAAAAATTACATTATTTTTTATGTGAAGAACATGTAAATCTAAGATATCTGTTTTGTTAAGGAACGTTATTGAAATATTAAAAATTATTACAAATAAAATAAAAATTAATAAACATACCGTAAAATATATAGATATATTCTATGGATTATTTAGAATATTTTACAGCATGTTTATTAATTTTAAATAATTTATATATATTTTTAATATTTAATATTTCAATAATGTGCCTTAAGAATAGTAAGTCCTCATGTGTGCTAACCCGATTTAGTTAAGATCTATATTGAGAAAAGCGATGCACAAAATGCATATTTTACATTCCAATGTTCTTCACATAGAAAATAATGTACTTTTCATTATTAAATATATATTTCTATATATATGATACTGTTCATGTAAAATACATACAGTATCTATACCTATATATCTATAGAATAAATATACAGGTATAGGTATATACACACATATATAGAATTGTGTATTTAAGAATAAAAAGGACATTATCCTGTAAGTGAAGCACAAATACATAAATACATATGTTCACACACATCTATCTATCTATCTATCTATCTATCTATCTATCTATCTATCTATCTATCTATCTATCTATCTATCTATCCATAAATATACATATTTAGATATTTATATGTATTTATCTCTATGTTAAAGCCTTTGCAGTCTTTTTTTCCTTCTAACACCTGGACCTCGTAACTTTAAGCACTTATAACTTTTTATAGCAATATTTTTTAATCCTTTTTCTCCAACATTGGTGTGTCCGGTCCACGGCGTCATCCTTACTTGTGGGATATTCTCCTCCCCAACAGGAAATGGCAAAGAGTCCCAGCAAAGCTGGTCACATGATCCCTCCTAGGCTCCGCCCACCCCAGTCATTCTCTTTGCCGTTGCACAGGCAACATCTCCACGGAGATGGTTAAGAGTTTTTTGTAGTTTTATTCTTCTATCAAGTGTTTGTTATTTTAAAATAGTGCTGGTATGTACTATTTACTCTGAAACAGAAAAGGATGAAGATTTCTGTTTGTAAGAGGAAGATGATTTTTAGCAGACAGTAACTAAAATCGATTGCTGTTTCCACACAGGACTGTTGAGATGAAGTAACTTCAGTTGGGGGAAACAGTTAGCAGTCTTTTCTGCTTAAGGTATGACTAGCCATATTTCTAACGAGACCATGTAATGCTGGAAGGCTGTCATTTCCCCTCATGGGGACCGGTAAGCCATTTTCTTAGTTAAACATAAAAGAATAAAGGGCTTCAAAAAGGGCTTAAAAACTGGTAGACATTTTTCT
Source organism: Bombina bombina (assembly GCF_027579735.1). Lineage (NCBI taxonomy): Eukaryota > Metazoa > Chordata > Amphibia > Anura > Bombinatoridae > Bombina > Bombina bombina. Next base: position 467,303,719 of record NC_069502.1, on the reverse strand, counting down.
GGGCTAAAACAATTGCTTTACTAGGCATATTATGCAGATTCTAACTAATTATTGGTATTATAATCTTGGGGAACGTTTAGAAAAACGGCAGGCACTGTGTTGGACACCTTTTTCAGATGGGGGCCTTTCTAGTTATAGACTGAAATTTGGTGTGCAATACTTTTAATGCTTTAAGACACTGTGGTGAAATTTTGGTGAATTTTGAACAATTCCTTCATACTTTTTCACATATTCAGTAATAAAGTGTTTTCAGTTTGAAATTTAAAGTGACAGTAACGGTTTTATTTTAAAACGTTTTTTGTGCTTTGTTGACAAGTTTAAGCCTGTTTAACATGTCTGTACCATCAGATAAGCTATGTTCTATATGTATGAAACCCAATGTGTCTCCCCATTTAAATTTCTGTGATAATTGTGCCATAGTGTCCAAACAAAGTAAGGACAGTAATGCAACAGATAATGATATTGCCCAAGATGATTCCTCAAATGAGGGGAGTAAACATGATACTACATCATCCCCTACTGTGTCTACACCAGTTATGCCCACACAGGAGGCCCCTAGTACATCTAGTGCGCCAATACTTATTACCATGCAACAATTAACGGCTGTAATGGATAACTCCATAGCAAATCTTTTATCCAAAATGCCTACTTATCAGAGAAAGCGCGATTGCTCTGTTTTAAACACTGAAGAGCAAGAGGACGCTGATGATAACTGTTCTGACATACCCTCACACCAATCTCAAGGGGCCATGAGGGAGGTTTTGTCTGATGGAGAAATTTCAGATTCAGGAAAAATTTCTCATCAAGCTGAACCTGATGTTGTGACATTTAAATTTAAATTAGAACATCTCCGCGCACTGCTTAAGGAGGTGTTATCTACTCTGGATGATTGTGACAATTTGGTCATTCCAGAGAAATTATGTAAGATGGACAAGTTCCTAGAGGTTCCGGTGCCCCCCGACGCTTTTCCTATACCCAAGCGGGTGGCGGACATAGTAAATAAAGAGTGGGAAAGGCCCGGCATACCTTTTGTTCCCCCCCCTATATTTAAGAAATTATTTCCTATAGTCGACCCCAGAAAGGACTTATGGCAGACAGTCCCCAAGGTCGAGGGGGCGGTTTCTACTCTAAACAAACGCACTACTATTCCTATCGAAGATAGTTGTGCTTTCAAAGATCCTATGGATAAGAAATTAGAGGGTTTGCTTAAAAAGATTTTTGTACAGCAAGGTTACCTTCTACAACCAATTTCATGCATTGTTCCTGTCACTACGGCAGCGTGTTTCTGGTTCGAGGAACTAGAAAAATCGCTCAGTAAAGAATCTTCGTATGAGGAGGTTATGGACAGAGTTCAAGCACTTAAATTGGCTAACTCTTTTGTTTTAGATGCCGCTTTGCAATTAGCTAGATTGGCAGCGAAACATTCAGGGTTTGCCGTCGTGGCGCGCAGAGTGCTTTGGCTAAAGTCTTGGTCAGCGGATGTGTCTTCCAAGACAAAATTGCTTAACATTCCTTTCAAAGGTAAAACATTATTTGGACCTGATTTGAAAGAGATTATTTCAGACATCACTGGGGGAAAGGGCCACGCCCTCCCACAGGATAGGTCTTTTAAGGCTAATAATAAGCCTAATTTTCGTCCCTTTCGCAGAAACGGACCAGTCTCTAATTCTGTATCCTCTAAGCAAGAGGGTAATACTTCACAACCCAAACCAGCCTGGAAACCAATGCAAGGCTTTAACAAGGGTAAGCAGGCCAAGAAGCCTACCACTGCTACCAAAACAGCATGAAGGGATAGCCCCCGATCCGGGACCGGATCTAGTGGGGGGCAGACTTTCTCTCTTTGCTCAGGCTTGGGCAAGAGATGTTCAGGATCTTTGGGCGCTAGAAATAGTTTCTCAAGGTTATCTCCTGGAATTCAAGGAACTACCCCCAAGGGGAAGGTTCCACAGGTCTCAATTATCTTCAAACCAAATAAAGAGACAGGCATTCTTACATTGTGTAGAAGACCTGTTAAAGATGGGAGTGATACATCCAGTTCCAATAAGAGAACAAGGAATGGGATTTTATTCCAATCTGTTCATAGTTCCCAAAAAAGAGGGAACATTCAGACCAATTTTGGATCTAAAGATCCTAAACAAATTTCTCAGGGTACCATCGTTCAAAATGGAAACTATTCGAACGATCCTACCTACTATCCAGGAAAATCAATTTATGACTACCGTGGATTTAAAGGATGCGTACCTACATATTCCTATCCACAAGGAACATCATCAGTTCCTAAGGTTCGCTTTTCTGGACAAGCATTACCAGTTTATGGCACTTCCATTTGGATTAGCCACTGCTCCAAGGATTTTCACAAAGGTACTAGGGTCCCTTCTAGCGGTTCTAAGACCAAGGGGCATTGCAGTAGTACCTTACTTGGACGACATCCTGATTCAAGCGTCGTCCCTGTCAAAAGCAAAGGCTCATACGGACATCGTCCTAGCCTTTCTCAGATCTCACGGATGGAAGGTGAACAAAGAAAAAAGTTCTCTGTCCCCGTCAACAAGAGTTCCCTTCTTGTGAACAATAATAGATTCCATAGAAATGAGGATTTTTCTGACAGAGGTCAGAAAATCAAAACTTCTAAGCTCTTGTCAAGTACTTCATTCTGTTCCTCGTCCTTCCATAGCGCAGTGCATGGAAGTAATAGGATTGATGGTTGCAACAATGGACATAGTTCCTTTTGCACGAATTCATCTAAGACCATTACAACTGTGCATGCTCAAACAGTGGAATGGGGATTATACAGACTTGTCTCCGATGATTCAAGTAGATCAAAAGACCAGAGATTCACTCCGTTGGTGGCTGACCCTGGACAATCTGTCACAGGGAATGAGCTTCCGCAGACCAGAGTGGGTCATTGTCACGACTGACGCCAGCCTAGTGGGCTGGGGCGCGGTCTGAGAATCCCTGAAAGCTCAGGGTCTATGGCCTCGGGAAGAGTCTCTTCTCCCGATAAACATTCTGGAACTGAGAGCGATATTCAATGCTCTCAGAGCTTGGCCTCAACTAGCAAAGGCCAAATTCATAAGGTTTCAGTCAGACAACATGACGACCGTTGCATATATCAATCATCAGGGGGGAACAAGGACTTCCCTGGCGATGAAAGAAGTGACCAAGATAATTCAATGGGCGGAGGATCACTCCTGCCACTTGTCTGCGATCCACATCCCAGGAGTGGAAAATTGGGAAGTGGATTTTCTGAGTCGTCAGACATTCCATCCGGGGGAGTGGGAACTCCATCCGGAAATCTTTGCCCAAATAACTCAATTATGGGGCATTCCAGACATGGATCTGATGGCGTCTTGTCAGAACTTCAAGGTTCCTTGCTACGGGTCCAGATGCAGGGATCCCAAGGCGACCTTAGTAGATGCACTAGTAGCACCTTGGACCTTCAACCTAGCTTATGTATTCCCACCGTTTCCTCTCATCCCCAGGCTGGTAGCCAGGATCAATCAGGGGAGGGCCTCGGTGATCTTGATAGCTCCTGCGTGGCCACGCAGGACTTGGTATGCAGACCTGGTGAATATGTCATCGGCTCCACCATGGAAGCTACCTTTGAGACAGGACTTTCTTGTTCAGGGTCCATTCGAACATCCGAATCTGGTTTCCCTCCAACTGACGGCTTGGAGATTGAACGCTTGATTTTATCAAAGCGTGGGTTTTCAGATTCTGTAATAGATACTCTGATTCAGGCTAGAAAGCCTGTAACTAGAAAAATTTACCATAAAATATGGAAAAAATATATCTGTTGGTGTGAATCTAAAGGATTCCCATGGAACAAGATAAAAATTCCTAAGATTCTATCCTTTCTACAAGAAGGTTTGGAGAAAGGATTATCTGCAAGTTCTCTGAAGGGACAGATCTCTGCTTTATCTGTTTTACTTCACAAAAGACTGGCAGCTGTGCCAGATGTTCAAGCATTTGTTCAGGCTCTGGTTAGGATCAAGCCTGTTTACAGACCTTTGACTCCTCCCTGGAGTCTAAATCTAGTTCTTTCAGTTCTTCAAGGGGTTCCGTTTGAACCCTTACATTCCGTAGATATTAAGTTATTATCTTGGAAAGTTTTGTTTTTGGTTGCAATTTCTTCTGCTAGAAGAGTTTCAGAGTTATCTGCTCTGCAGTGTTCTCCGCCCTATCTGGTGTTCCATGCAGATAAGGTGGTTTTGCGTACTACGCCTGGTTTTCTTCCGAAAGTTGTTTCCAACAAAAATATTAACCAGGAGATAGTTGTACCTTCTTTGTGTCCGAATCCAGTTTCAAAGAAGGAACGTTTGTTACACAATTTGGACGTAGTCCGTGCTCTAAAATTCTATTTAGAGGCTACTAAAGATTTCAGACAAACATCTTCCTTGTTTGTTGTTTATTCTGGTAAAAGGAGAGGTCAAAAAGCGACTTCTACCTCTCTTTCCTTTTGGCTTAAAAGCATTATCCGATTGGCTTATGAGACTGCCGGACGGCAGCCTCCTGAAAGAATCACAGCTCACTCCACTAGGGCTGTGGCTTCCACATGGGCCTTCAAGAACGAGGCCTCTGTTGACCAGATATGTAAGGCAGCGACTTGGTCTTCACTGCACACTTTTGCCAAATTTTACAAATTTGATACTTTTGCTTCTTCGGAGGCAATTTTTGGGAGAAAGGTTTTGCAAGCCGTGGTGCCTTCCATTTAGGTGACCTGATTTGCTCCCTCCCTTCATCCGTGTCCTAAAGCTTTGGTATTGGTTCCCACAAGTAAGGATGACGCTGTGGACCGGACACACCAATGTTGGAGAAAACAGAATTTATGCTTACCTGATAAATTACTTTCTCCAACGGTGTGTCCGGTCCACGGCCCGCCCTGGTTTTTTAATCAGGTCTGATTAATTATTTTCTCTAACTACAGTCACCACGGTATCATATGGTTTCTCCTATATATATTTCCTCCTGTCCATCGGTCGAATGACTGGGGTGGGTGGAGCCTAGGAGGGATCATGTGACCAGCTTTGCTGGGACTCTTTGCCATTTCCTGTTGGGGAGGAGAATATCCCACAAGTAAGGATGACGCCGTGGACCGGACACACCTTTGGAGAAAGTAATTTATCAGGTAAGCATAAATTCTGTTTTATCAGTGTTATTATGAGTGTAACTGTACTTTTAAATGTATTTTTGATGTCATGCTATTCCGACGTGCGTTAAACTCTATTGTGCTTGAGCGAATAAGTTTACTTTCAACTTGTAATATGCACGCTACTTCCGACGTGTGCAAACACCCGTGATAAACCAGATATAGCTTGCGCACAGCAGTTAGCACGCCACTTGTAATATGGCTCTTAGTGTAGAATTGCTGATTTAAGAGATGGTCAATACAACAAAGCAATGTTAGGTATCTAACGTTAAGAAGCATGAAATGGTCTAAGGATGGAGCTGAAACACATCATAATATTTCTAAACCTTGTTTCTGTGGGACAAGGATTGTGCTTCCATGATTTTTACAATAGCTCTGAATAAAAAATATCTTTATCCATGCACTGTTTCTTTGTTTGTTCCTGGATGTCGATCAAAATATTCATGATTTGTCGATTCATTCCATAATGCTGTTGTTCCTCTACATTAACAACAGAAAACAGCTAAAAATAAAGAATGATAACCCCATAAAGTCAAGTTTACAATATAACTTCCACACGCTCTCTAGCATTTGTGCAAAAGACAGCACACGGACAGCTGCCATTTAACCTCCTTTGTTTCTAGGGATATATACTTACACAATAAACAAAGAGATAAGAATCAGTCTTTTTATCCTGCTTGTGTGAAAGGTATTTAATTATAGTAAAAACAAATGTTTTCTAGCGCTTTACCAACAGATGGCACTAGTTCCCAATTGAGTATTATTCTTTTCTGTTTTATTAATCACACTTGCTTTCTAATTTTCTATATCAGCCATTGGCGGCTAGTGAAGTTTTAAGTTGGTGGGGCAGAATATTCTGCCATTTTCATAACCATAATAAGCTATTTTTATCGTTTTAACATTGAAATCAGACATTTATGTCCATTTGTTGTAGAATTTAGCTAAAACATAGCTAACATCATATTAAATATCCCCTCATGATATTAATTATCCCCTTCTGTTATATAATCAGAAATAAATCCCTGAATTAAATAAAACTTTTAAGAAGTTAACTGGGGACACACTCTAGGCAATGACAATTTTTTTTTCTAATTTTAGTACTACTGTACTTAATAAGATGTCTCTTTTTTAAGCAAACTATCTGTGTTAAACACTTGAATATTAATAATTATAATCAAAACATTAACTTACTTTTATAGAGAACATTTTAACCCCTTAATGACCACAGCACTTTTCCATTTTCTGTCCGTTTGGGACCAAGGCTATTTTTACATTTTTGCGGTGTTTGTGTTTAGCTGTAATTTTCCTCTTACTCATTTACTGTACCCACACATATTATATACCGTTTTTCTCACCATTAAATGGACTTTCAAAATATACCATTATTTTCATCATATCTTATAATTTACTATAAAAAATATTATAAAATATGAGGAAAAAATGGAAAAAAACACACTTTTTCTAACTTTGACCCCCAAAATCTGTTACACATCTACAACCACCAAAAAACACCCATGCTAAATAGTTTCTAAATTTTGTCCTGAGTTTAGAAATACCCAATGTTTACATGTTCTTTGCTTTTTTTGCAAGTTATAGGGCCATAAATACAAGTAGCACTTTGCCATTTCCAAACCACTTTTTTTCAAAATTAGCGCTAGTTACATTGGGACACTAATATCTTTCAGGAATCTCTGAATATCCATTGACATGTATATATTTTTTTTTAGAAGACATCCCAAAGTATTGATCTAGGCCCATTTTGGTATATTTCATGCCACCATTTCACAGCCGAATGCGATCAAATAAAAAAATTTTTTTACTTTTTCACAAATTTTTTCACAAACTTTAGGTTTCTCACTGAAATTATTTACAAACAACTCATGAAATTATGGAATAAATGGTTGTAAATGCTTCTCTGGGATCCCCTTTGTTCATAAATAGCAGACATATATGGCTTTGGCTTTGCTTTTTGGTAATTAGAAGGCTGCTAAATGCCACTGCGCACCACACGTGTATTATGCCCAGCAGTGAATGGGTTAATTAGGGAGCATGTAGGGAGCTTCTAGGGTTAATTTTAGCTCTAGTGTAGTGTAGTAGACAACCCCAAGTATTGATCTAGGCCCATTTTGGTATATTTCATGCCACCATTTCACCGCCAAAAGCAATCAAATAAAAAAAAATTGTTCACTTTTTCAAACTTTAGGTTTTTCACTAAAATTATTTACAAACAGCTTGTGCAATTATGGCACAAATGGTTTTAAATGCTTCTCTGGGATCCCCTTTGTTCAGAAATAGCAGACATATATGGCCTTGGCGTTGCTTTTTGGTAATTATAAGGCCGCTAAATGCTGCTGCGCATCACATGTGTATTATGGCCAGCAGTGAAGGGGTTAATTAGGTAGTTTGTAGGGAGCTTGCAGGGTTAATTTTAGCTTTAGTGTAGAGATCAGACTCCCACCTGACACATCCCACCCCCTGATCCCTCCCAAACAGCACTCTTCCCTCCCCCACCCCACAATTGTCCCCGCCATCTTAAGTACTGGCAGAAAGTCTGCCAGTACTAAAATAAAAGGTATAAAAAAAAAATAATAATTTTTTTAAGCATATTTACATATGCTGCTATGTAGGGTCCCCCTTAGCCCCCAACCTCCCTGATCCCCCCAAAATAGCTCCCTAACCCTCCCCCTCTGCCTTATTGGGGCCATCTTGGGTACTGGCAGCTGTCTGCCAGTACCCAGTTTGCAAATAAAAATGTTTATTTTTTATTATTTGTTTCTGTAGTGTAGCTTCCCCCCCACAGTCCAATACCCCACCAGCCAAACCGATCACCAAAATAAACATATTAACCCCTTTGATCCCCACTTCTAACAAAAAAACTTTCTGTAGCGTAGTGGTTCCCACCCGCTCCCTCCCCGTGCACGCGCCCGCCCGGCCTCCCCGTGCACGTGCGCGCGTCCGTGCGCGTCCCCCCGGTCGCCCCCGATCCCGCCCCCCTCCGCATCACAAAGGCCATCGATGGCCGCCACCCACCTCCCACACCGGCTCCCACCCACCAACGAACGTAGCCGTTAATGTCCGGTGCAGAGAGGGCCACAGAGTGGCTCTCTCTGCACCGGATGGCTACAAATGGTTATTGCAGGATGCCTCGATATCGAGGCATCACTGCAATAACCGGAAAGCAGCTGGAAGCGAGCAGGATCGCTTCCAGCTGCTTTCCACACCGAGGACGTGCAGGGTACGTCCTCAGGCGTTAACTGCCTTTTTTTTGAGGACGTACCCTGCACGTCCTCGGTCATTAAGGGGTTAAAATGACTCTTCCCTGTATTAAAAAGGCATTGTACGTATGAAATATAGAGAGAAATACAGCACATTTAGTAGATTTATAACACATATTGTCACCACATGCAGCGTATATAGAGAAGGCTGCAACTAGTGCTTCTCACTTACATATCTTAAAATTACTTTTTTTCAATCCTACAAATGCATCTGTTTTTAACCTGTTAAAATGCAAACCGTTTCTTTCAGTAAAACCTCTTAAAAACCGCTTAAAGAAAAATGTTTAGCAGCTTACACATTGCTTAACTTCTTGTCTGCCACTAAATTGCATTATTTTACCAATAATGCATTGCAGTCCACTCTGATTTCTAGTGTTAAGATGCATTTATATAAATATAAAAATAGCCTATTCACTTCCTAAGAAATATATAGGGTCAGATTATAAGTGGTGCGTTGTTCAGAGAGCAAAAGAGACCAGAGAGAGAGCAAAAGAGAGGGGAGAGAGAGCAAAAAAAGGGGGGGAGGGAAATAGCAAAAGAGAGGGAAGAGAGAGCAAAAGAGAGGGGAGTGAGAGCAAAGGAGAGGTGGGAGACAGCAAAAGAGGGGGGAGAGAGAGCAAAAGAGAGGGGGAGACAGCAAAGAAGAGGGAAAAGAGAGCAAAAGAGAGGGGAGTGAGAGCAAAAGAGAGGGGGAGAGCAAAAGAGGGGGGAGAGAGTGCAAAAGAGAGGGGGTAGAGAGCAAGAGAGGGGGAGAGAGAGAGTGCAAAAGAGAGGAGGAGAAAGAGCAAAAGAGGTTGGGAAAGAGAGAGAGCAAAAGAGAGGGGGAGAAAGAGAGAGTAAACAAGGGGGGAGAGAAAGCAAAAGAGAGGGGGAGAGAGAGAGAGAGAGAGAGCAAAAGAGAGGGGGAGAGAAAGCAAGAGAGGGGGAGAGAGAGAGATCAAAAGAGGGGGAGAGAGAGAAAAAGAGGGGGGAGAGAGAGCAATAGAGAGGGGGGAGAGAGAGAGAGCAAAAGAGAGGGGGGAGAGAGAGCAAAAGAGAGGGGGAGAGAGAGCACAAAAGAGAGGGGGGAGAGAGAGAAAAAGAGAGAGGGGGAGAGAGAGAGCAAAAGAGAGGGAGAGAAAGAGAGCAAGGGGTGGGACCGCTGTATTACAAAAAATGGCCAGTGTAAACAGGCTTTAGGACTAGTTAAAATAATTAAAAATGATATTTCATGTTTTTAGATATTTGACTGGAAAGGACTCCAAATAATATATACATATGTATACATTTGTATATATGTGTATATATGTACGTATGTTTATATTTATAAACATAAATACATATGTATACACATATTGTCACACTCGATCCGCTCATCGCCGTGCCGCCGCGGCTCCTGGATCTCCTCTGTGTCTCTCAAGCAACGTGACGTGCTCCTCAGGACACTCCTCTCTGACGTCGGCCTCTCTCTCTGCCTTTAAATCCTGGCGGGAGATCTTACTCAGAGCCCGTTTGTTAGTTGCTGACTCCGGTGCTGTGTGAGTACTTTTGCTGAACCTGTATTTGACCCTTGCCTGTCTGACTACGAACTCTGCTTAACCCTCAATAACTTTCTCCTGGATATATTGACCCTAGCCTGCCTGACCTTGCTTTTGCCTAGTCCCTCAAACTGTCTCCTGGATATACAGACCCTTGCCTGCCTGACCTTGCTTTTGCCTAGTCCCTCAAACTGTCTCCTGGATATACAGACCCTTGCCTGCCTGACCTTGCTTTTGCCTTGTCCCTCAAACTGTCTCCTAGATATACTGACCCTTGCCTGCCTGACCTTGCTTTTGCCTTAACCCTAGCAAACCTGCTTAAAGAGACATTTATTTTTTGTTTGCTGCAAACCTGCTTAAAGGGACATTATTATTTGTTAGCTGCAAACCTACTTAAAGGGACATTATCATTTATTAGCTGCAAACCTACTTAAAGGGACATTTATATTTTGTTTGCTGCAAAACCTGTTTAAAGGGACATTATCATTTGTTTGCTGCAATCCTGCTTAAAGGGACATTATCATTTATTTGTTGCTAACCTGCTTAAAGGGACATTTATCATTTGTGGGATACAAACCTGCTTAAAGGGACATTTATCATTTGTTTTTTGCAAACCTGCTTAAAATGACATTTATCATTTTACCTTCCTACTACTTAAAGTTATTATCCTGTCTTAAAGGGTTCATTCTCAATCTCTTGTGTATCAAGTCAGACCTCAAGAAATTATACAGAGATTCTACTTCTTTTGTGAGTACATTGTATCCTGCTTATTTTATTTCCTGAGTGGGTCACGTCCTGGTTCTTTCTCAGTGTGTTAGCCTGTGTTTTACTTTTCACGCTAGCAGTTGGGTTGAATCCTAGGCTGATCCTTTACGGCTGACACATATATACATATGAGCATTTACATGCATACACATTATAGCCGTTTGTATTCAAACACCTTGTCCTATATCATATACCTTATAAAACATAACTTTTTAAAAATATTTCTATGAATAATTTTATTAGATACTGCATAAATAAGTGAAAAAGTTTATTTTACTGTATTTATGTTGTATTTGGTGCATTTTTTTATTTAGCCCTAACCCTTTACATGAAGACTTATTTTGCGCTAACCAGACAAACGCAAATTTAACATTAACGTGCCACTTGTAATCTAGACCATATGCTTTCGGAATATTAGTAATGACTGACATTAGCAAACTTTTTATTAAACTTCGAATCTTGTGTAACCTTAACAAATCATTAGAAGAATAGCACTTGACTAGACTATACATTTGTGCCGCCGCGGCTCCTGGATCTCCTCTGTGTCTCTCACGTCACATTGCCAAGCAACGTGACGCGCTCCTCAGGACACTCCTCTCTGACGTCGGCCTCTCTCTCTGCCTTTAAATCCTGGCGGGAGATCTTACTCAGAGCCCGTTTGTTAGTTGCTGACTCCGGTGCTGTGTGAGTACTTTTGCTGAACCTGTATTTGACCCTTGCCTGTCTGACTACGAACTCTGCTTAACCCTCAATAACTTTCTCCTGGATATATTGACCCTAGCCTGCCTGACCTTGCTTTTGCCTAGTCCCTCAAACTGTCTCCTGGATATACAGACCCTTGCCTGCCTGACCTTGCTTTTGCCTAGTCCCTCAAACTGTCTCCTGGATATACAGACCCTTGCCTGCCTGACCTTGCTTTTGCCTTGTCCCTCAAACTGTCTCCTAGATATATTGTCCCTCAAACTGTCTCCTAGATATACTGACCCTTGCCTGCCTGACCTTGCTTTTGCCTTAACCCTAGCAAACCTGCTTAAAGAGACATTTATTTTTTGTTTGCTGCAAACCTGCTTAAAGGGACATTATTATTTGTTAGCTGCAAACCTACTTAAAGGGACATTATCATTTATTAGCTGCAAACCTACTTAAAGGGACATTTATATTTTGTTTGCTGCAAAACCTGTTTAAAGGGACATTATCATTTGTTTGCTGCAATCCTGCTTAAAGGGACATTATCATTTATTTGTTGCTAACCTGCTTAAAGGGACATTTATCATTTGTGGGATACAAACCTGCTTAAAGGGACATTTATCATTTGTTTTTTGCAAACCTGCTTAAAATGACATTTATCATTTTACCTTCCTACTACTTAAAGTTATTATCCTGTCTTAAAGGGTTCATTCTCAATCTCTTGTGTATTAAGTCAGACCTCAAGAAATTATACAGAGATTCTACTTCTTTTGTGAGTACATTGTATCCTGCTTATTTTATTTCCTGAGTGGGTCACGTCCTGGTTCTTTCTCAGTGTGTTAGCCTGTGTTTTACTTTTCACGCTAGCAGTTGGGTTGAATCCTGGGCTGATCCTTTACGGCTGACACATATATACATATTAGCATTTACATGCATACACATTATAGCCGTTTGTATTCAAACACCTTGTCCTATATCATATACCTTATAAAACATAACTTTTTAAAAAATATTTCTATGAATAATTTTATTAGATACTGCATAAATAAGTGAAAAAGTTTATTTTACTGTATTTATGTTGTATTTGGTGCATTTTTTTTATTTAGCCCTAACCCTTTACATGAAGACTTATTTTGCGCTAACCAGACAAACGCAAATTTAACATTAACGTGCCACTTGTAATCTAGACCATATGCTTTCGGAATATTAGTAATGACTGACATTAGCAACATTTTTATTAAACTTTGAATCTTGTGTAACCTTAACAAATCATTAGAAGAATAGCACTTGACTAGACTATACATTTGTGTCTCCAACGGAGAATCTCAATTTTACAGTGCAGTGCACAGATTTGGAGTAAGAATAAATGACAATGAAAGTTGGCCTAAGATATGATTGGCCAGCTTCTACTATTGCATGCTGGTAGATGTAGTACTCTCCTGTTTTATTATCTGATGCTGTGGGCTACAGCTGCCCATGTAATGATAATAAGTTTACATTGAAAGGGCAGGAAGAGGAGGGCCGGCCTACAAATAACATTGCTGCATGGGACAGTTTAAAAAGTGTCCATAAAGGTGGAAAGGGGAACAAGAAATGGAAATAAAAAGTGTTTTTAGGTGGTATTTTAAGGATGTATGATTACATTTAGAAAAGCACAAACATTAAAAAAAAGTCACTGAAAAATAAAATTAAGAGAACCATTTTTACATATAACATATACATGGTCGGAATCTCTGTTTGAAGGGTTCAGTTTAATGCAATATTTTATTTTTTATTCTTTCTAAATTTGATATAATGCAAAGCATGATGTTTTTATGGGACACAATTGGTTGTGTTTTCTATAATCTGATTGGCCAATTTGTTCACAAGTAACGTATAACGTGATCGCAATAATTTGTGAAACTTTTGTATGCTATATATATTGTTCTAGATGCTTTTTGGGCTGTTGCGGTTAATGTAAGGTTTTGATTTGCCTTAAGTTTGACTATAGCCATACAGCACTTTTCCATTGTCTGTCCGTTTGGGACCAGGGCTATTTTTACATTTCTGCGGTGTTTGTGTTTAGCTGTAATTTTCCTCTTACTCATTTACTGTACCCACACATATTATACCATTTTTTTCTCGCCATTAAATAGACTTTCTAAAGATACCATTATTTTCATCATATCTTATAATTTACCATAAAAAAATATAAAATATGAGGAAAAAATGGAAAAAAACAAACCTTTTTCTAACTTTGACCCTCAAAATCTGTTACACCTCTAAAACCACCAAAAAAACACCCATGCTTAATAGTTTCTAAATTTTGTCCTGAGTTTAGAAATACCCAATGTTTACATGTTCTTTGCTTTTTTTGCAAGTTATAGGGCCATAAATACAAGTAGCACTTTGCTATTTCCAAACCACTTTTTTCAAAATTAGCACTCGTTACATTAGAACACTGATATCTTTCAGGAATCCCTGAATATCCCTTGACATGTATATATGTATGTATATATATATATATATATATATATATATATATATATATATATATATATATATATATATATATATATATATATATATATATATATATATATATATATATATATATATATGTATATATATATATATATATATATATATATATATGTATATATGTATATATATATATTTAGAAGACATCCCAATTTATTGATCTAGGCCCATTTTGGTATATTTTATGTCACCATTTCACCGCCAAATGCGATCAAATTAAAAAAAAATCATTCACTTTTTCACAATTTTTTTAACAAACTTTATGTTTTTACTGAAATTATTTACAATTATGGCACAAATGGTTGTAAATGCTGCCCTGGGATCCCCTTTGTTCAGAAATAGCAGACATATATGGCTTTGATGTTGCTTTTTGGTAAATAGAAGGCCACTAAATGCCACTGCGCACCACACATGAATTATGCCCAGCAGTGAAGGGGTTAATTAGGTAGCTTGTAGGGAGCTTGTAGCATTCATTTTAGCTTTAGTGTAGAGATCAGCCTCCCACCTGACACATCCCACCCCCTGATCCCTCCCAAACAGCTCTCTTCCCTCCCCCATCCCACAATTGTCCCCTCCATCTTAAGTACTGGCAGAAAGTCTGCCAGTACTAAAATGAAAGGGTATTTTTTTGTATTTAAAAAAAAAAAACGTATTCTGCAGTGTAGGATCCCCCTTAGCCCCCAACCTCCCTGATCCCCCCATACAGCTCTCTAACCCTCCCCCCTCTACCTATTTGCCGCCATCTTGGGTACTGGCAGCTGTCTGCCAGTACCCAATTAGCCCAAAATTTTTTTTTTTTTATTTTTAAAATTTAAAAATGATATTTTCTGTAGTGTAGCTGCCCCCCATCAATACCCTACCCACCCTCCCCCTCCCAGATCCCTTCCCCAGCATGTTTGATGACACCCACCCTCTCCCTCCTTTCCATTGAGTCAAAGTTATCCCGGGTAAATGTGGTGCATACACGCGCACGTGCGTACGCTGTCCCGCCCCCCTCGCCACAACTGCGTCACTTGCCAAAGTGGTCCGGTACATCACAGACGGATGCCACCATCGAGAGGCCGCCCACCCGCCTCCCTACTGCAGCTCCCACCCACTAACGATCGGCCCCATCAATGGCCGATGCAGAGAGGGCCACAGAGTGTCTCTCTCTGCATCGGTAGGGTAAAAAGGGTATTGCAGAGATGCCTGAATATCGAGGAATCACTGCAATACCCTGGAAGCAGCTGGAAGCGATCAAGATTGCTTCCAGAGCTTCAAACCCCAGAGGACGTGCCAGGAACGTCCTTGGTCGTTAAGGCTGTTTTTTTGTAGGACATTCCTGGCACGTCCTTGGTCGTTAAGGGGTTAAAGAGGATGGGTCACATGATTGCCATACATAAACTCAATTGTTGTCATTAATAGTGATTCTATCTATTTGAGGCCAGATTACAAGTGGAGCTCTAAATATTACTTTCTTGAAAGCAATATTTGTGCTCCACTGAGTAATACCAGCACATGCTAATATCCGCTGGTATTACAAGTTAAGCACAATGCGAACGCGACTTTGTGTTCACATTGCTAGGAACCATTGTGCTCATGAGAGCACACTTCCATTGTTTTCAATGGAAGCCTCATTTTCATGCCATCAGACACGGCATGAGAACTCGCACAGTGCAGGGGGTAAGTAGCAGCGTTGGCAGCAAAGTGTAAATATATATTATATATGTTTATATACATATATATTTATGTGTTAATATGTGTATATACACATATTAACACATAAATATATATGTATATAATCATATACATATATATTTGCTGGGAACACACAGTTCTCATAGTCTGCAATGTAAAGGCACTTTTCAGTGTCGTTTTTTTCTAACACCCCACACCCGTTACCTTTAGACCCCAAAAACTGCTTTTGCTGTTCTTTTATTGCAAAATAAGGATGCTTCTATCTTTATTTCTTAATAAAATATATCTCACTTGTGGACATTTATAAAACTAACCAGAGATCTGATCATTTGCAGGTGAGTGAGTCATTGGCGCTTTGCTTGTAATCTAACCCTCGATGTGTATGTAGTCTGGACTACTTTTATAACGGATTAGACTGAATATGATATTTTGCTTCCAACCTGTTTTATATTTGGCTATGCTGATATGCTTTAAAGATGGCGAGTAAAAGGTCTATGTTTATATAAGATTTTATATTTACATAATCATTTACATTAGGGTAAATATATATACATGGATACATTCTATGTTACAAATCTCAAGACTTAGCTCACCCAATGGCTAAATGCTATGTAAATCTATCTGTGTCCTTAAACTATAGGCTAGTATAAGTCTATGGGAGTGAGCAACTGGCACTGGAGTAATTCGACCTGATGAAGGGGCGTGTCCCTGAATCATGTTGTGAGGAGAACTCTCGGTCTGGTAAGGCAAGTGTTTGCTGCTCTGTTTTATAGTGCTTCATATTATTTTATTCTTTTACTTGTATGATTTAATGTATATATATCTACATAGCCATTGTGTTTTTAAATGTATACAGAAATATGAAGGAATGGACACTGTGTGAAAAACATACGTAATATTTTAGCCATAGTATATGTGGTTCAATTATTACTGTTATTCACCAAACTATTAATCTATGAATAAAAACATTGGTATGTTTGTAATTTATAAAGATAACATTTTTTAATAAAACTATTTTTGTACTATTCTTGTGTGATAAAATTATTATTACATCTGGCGACAGCGCTGTTTCCTTTTTTCTTTTTCATAATGATAGTAGTAATAATAATATGACTTTGGGGGTGTTTGGAGGTGGACTGCTCACACTGCCTCCAATGGACCAGCAATTACTGATGTAAGCTAATGATGTCATTAATAAAAAATGTAATTGTCTGACTCTTACTTATCTCTACTTGTCTTTCTAAAGCTTCAAGCTCCTTATCAGTAGAAAGAGAACACTTTTGAAAGTAGAAAATATGTGATCAGATAAAAACATTTGACTTGCTTAAACTAGTTATTGTATGCCCTGCAATTCTGTACTTCTTTAAAAACCAGCAGACTGAAACTTACCCTATTGGTCATCTGATTAACAGCTGTCAGGAGTAAATAAGTGGGGCACTTCCATATAGCTGTGTATAGCATTTTGCAGTTACAGCTTACACAGTAATGATTAGATATAATAGGCAGTAGCCTATAAAAAACATCACTCAGGCTGAAGGGTGGATTGTCACATAAAGATAATTTAGATTGCAGGTGGACACATTCTAAAGTAGAAACCCTGTTCGCGGGCAATCACCACTTTTAGCATCCTGTGGCAAAATAAAACATTGCACAAGAAGGTACTTGTGCAACCAATTAACAAGAGCAGGGCATGTTAATTACCTCAAACAAGCGAGTGTCAGGGTTAATGGTCTTGTTGAAGAGGCTAAAAAAGCAATTTTTGCATCTTAAATGTGCGGTTGCAGGCTTGTTAATGTGAGTTTGTACCGAGAAGCCTAAAAACCTGTGATATCTATCGAAATTATACATATACAGTGGGGTAAAAAAGTATTTAATCAGCCACCAATTGTGCAAGTTCTCCCACTTAAGAAGATGAGAGAGGCCTATAATTTTTATCATAGGTATACCTCAACTGTGAGAGACAAAATGTGGAAACAAATCCAGACAATCACATTGTCTGATTTGGAAAGAATTTATTTGCATATTATGGTGGAAAATAAGTATTTGGTCACCTACAAACAAGCAAGATTTCTGGCTCTCACAGACCTGTATCTTCTTCTTTAAGAAGCTCCCCTGTCCTCCACTCCTTACCTGTATTAATGGCACCTGTTTGAGCTTGTTATCAGTATAAAAGACACCTGTCCACAACCTCAAACAGTCACACTCCAAACTCCACTATGGTGAAGACCAAAGAGCTGTTGAAGGACACCAGAAATAAAATTGTAGACCTGCACTAGGCTGGGAAGACTGAATCTGCAATAGGCAAGCAGCTTGGTGTGAAGAAATCAACTGTGGGAGCAATAATTAGAAAATGGAAAACATACAAGACCATTGATAATCTCCCTCGATCTAGGGCTCCACGCAAGATCTCACCTCGTGGGGTCAAAATGATCACAAGAACGGTGAGCAAACATCCCAGAACCACACGGGGGGACCTAGTGAATGACCTGCAGAGAGCTGGGACCAACGTAACAAAGGCTACCATCAGTAACACACTATGCCGCCAGGGACTCAGATCCTGCAGTGCCAGATGTGTCCCCCTGTTTAAGCCAGTACATATCTGGGCCCATCTGAAGTATGCTAGAGAGCATTTGGATGATCCAGAAGTGGATTGGGAGAATGTCATATGGTCAGATGAAACCAAAGTAGAACTGTTTGGTAGAAACACAACTCGTCGTGTTTGGAGGAAAGAGAATGCTGAGTTGCAACCAAAGAACACCATATCTACTGTGAAGCATGGGGGTGGCAACATCATGCTTTGGGGCTGTTTCTCTGCAAAGGGAACAGGACGACTGATCCATGTACTTGAAAGAATGAATGGGGCCATGTATTGTGAGATTTTGAGTGCAAACTTCCTTCCATCAGCAAGGGCATTGAAGATGAAACGTGGCTGGGTCTTTCAGCATGACAATGATCCCAAACACACAGCCCGGGCAATGAAGGAGTGGCTTCATAAGATGCTTTTCAAGGTCCTGGAGTGGCCTAGCCAGTCTCCAGATCTCAACCCCATAGAAAACCTTTGCAGGGAGTTGAAAGTCCATGTAGCCCAGCGACAGCCCCAAAACATCACTGCTCTAGAGGAGATCTGCATGCAGGAATGGGCCAACATACCAGCAACAGTGTGTGACAACCTTGTGAAGACTTACAGAAAATGTTTGACCTCTGTCATTGCCAACAAAGGATATATAACAAAGTATTGAGATTAACTTTTGATATTGACCAAATACTTGTTTTCCACCATAATTTGCAAATAAATTCTTTCCAAATAAGACAATGTGATTGTCTGGATTTGTTTCCACATTTTGTCTCTCATAGTTGAGGTATACCTATGATGAAAATTACAGGCCTCTCTCATCTTCTTAAGTGGGAGAACTTGCACAATTGGTGGCTGACTAAATACTTTTTTGCCCCACTGTGTGTATATATATATATATACATAAATCTAGATTTATGCAGCTGTACTTTCTTCACTCAAATTGAACCTTGAGTGGTTTTTCAACAAGCAGCACGGATTCACCAAGCAGTCTGAAATTTCATCACACCGGACCCTCAGAAGGACATTGTTGTTTTCCTTCTCTTTCACTTCTACTCTAGGAATATTGCAGAGTGTGATAAGTATACTTTTGATATTATACCATTTCATTGTATGTATTAAATTATCTGTTATATTTTATGCCATATTGCTACTATCAGATCAATATCAATATTTATTCTATAACCAAGTGTGCGCAGCCTAAGCTCCCAGTAGTGATACTCAGTTTTTTTGAGTTCACTCCTGTGATCTTATAATATATAAGATTCAGATAGAGCATACAATTTTAAGCAACTTTCTAATTTTCTCCTTTTTATCAATTTTTCTTCATTCAGCACCAGGGTAGCACTTGTGGCTTGGTGTCTAAATGTAGCCACTAATCAGCAAGCACTGCCCAGGGTTCTGAACCAACAATGGGCCAGCTCCTAAGCTTACATTTTTGCTTTTTCAAATAAAGATACCAAGAGAATGAAGAAAAATAGATTGTAGGAGTTAATTAGAAAGTTGCTTAAATTTGTTCTGGATCATGAAAGAAAAAAATGTGGGTTTCATGGCCCTTTAAAGGGTCACATAACCTATATTTTCACATAACCTATATCTTCATATTGTAAATATACAGTAGTTACTTAAAGGGTCAGTAATTGTAATATATGAGATTGTAATATAACGTGGTTAATTAGACAAGTTAAACAATATTGCCATATACTTTAATTATTTTTGCCTCTTTTATCTGTAATTTTATTAAAGATTTTTATGTTGTCTTGCTGTAGAATAACATAGCAAAATCTAAACATTTGTTAAAAAAAAATAACAACAAAACTAACCACTGTCAAAAGTGTATTGCTTTGTAGTTATCTGCGAAATTTAATTAAGGAAAGATATATAGCAGGTTTAGCCTTATGAAGTCTGAGAATTAGAAAATACACAATTCTCAGAGTAAAATTACATGAAAATGGAGCAAAATAAATAATGAAAGTATAGAGTAAAGTTGTATGCATGTAATTCAACAAGGAAAAAAATCACAAAGTATATTCATAAAAAAATTGATCTAAAAAAACACTTGTAAATCTAAGTATGGAACACATGCAGTTGTATGTAAGGTTTTCTGTATATCCATTCAGTCTTTTTATGTTTTAACACTACTAATCTGTCCACTCCCATTCTGTGGGAACCCAATATAGGGTCAGATTACAAGTGGAGCACTATTTAGCTTTTTCGCTAGAGCACTAATTGTGATAGAAGTATATGAATTGAAAGTAAACTGTTTTCACTCTTGCAGTAACCAGACAAGTGCAAAAATCCAAATTTAGAATATTGAGTTCACGTATTCCCCTCTAGAAGTCATTGGAGAAAAAAAAGTGGGAAACCCCCCCTCCCACTCTCACGCTAACCCGAACGCATATTCTCATTTGCGCTAACCCAACATGAAAATATAAATATTTCACATTCCAATGTTCATCACATAGCAGAATATGTTCTATTTATTCATAAATGCATATTTCTACATATATCTGATGGTATTATGTACAATATATATCTATACCTGTATATAAACATGATTATATATAAGTTATTATTATTATTATACTTTATTTATGAAGCGCCAACATATTCCGCAGCTCTGTCCATGGATACAATTCATTTAAATAAAACAATGATATAAAACATGTAAGAGAAAGGACAAAATTTACAAACACATACAGGAGGAATTGAGGGCCCTATTCCCGTGAAAACTTACAATCTAGAAGGGTAGGAGGTTGAGAAACAGGAGGTGAGGACTGCAAGATTGAGAAAGATGTTAATGCAGAGTTAGATGAGGGAAATGTTGTTTGTTAAGTGAAATTAATTTATTATTGAGTTGGGTGGTAGGCTTCTCTGAACAGAAAAGTCTTTAGGGTGCATTTAAAGGAAGAAAGATTAGGGCAAAGCCTGACAGCACGAGGGAGAGTGTTCCAGAGGGTAGGTGCTTCATGACAGAAGTCCTGCAATCCAGCATGAGAAGAGGTGATAGTCACGGAACAAGTCATTGTTGGATCTTAGTGGGCGGGCTGGAGTATACTTGTTTATTAGAGAGGATAGGTAGAGGGGAGTGGTGTTGATGAAAGCTTTTTATGTAAGGGTGAGAATTTTGAATTTAATTTTGCTGTGAATGGGGAGTCAATGAAGGGACTTGCAGAGAGGTGCAGCAGATACAGAGCGACGGGGAAATTGGATCAGCCTGGCAGAGGCATTTATAATGGATTGAAGGGGGGAGAGGTGGGAAAGTGGAAGGCCAGTAAGTAGGTTATTGCAGTAGTCAAGTCAGGAGATAACAAGGAGTGGATTATTTGCTTTGTGGTGTTAGCGCTCAGAAAAAGGTTGAATCTTGGAAATATTGCGTAGATGGTTGCGGCAGGATGTAGAAAGCGATTGAATATGGGGGACGAAGGAAAAATTTGAGTCTAGTGTAACTCCAAGGCAGCGGACTTGGGGTGATGGGGAAATGGTGATGCCGTCAACAGGGATAGAGAAGTCAGAAGTCGGAGTAGAGCTTGATTGGGGGATTAGAAGGAGGTCAGTCTTGGACATGTTAATCTTTAGGTGGTGAGAGGCCATCCAGGAAAAAATACCAGATAAGCAGTCGCTGACATGAGAAAGGACAGAGGGAGAGAGCAGGGGTGGAGAGGTAGATCTGGGTGTCATCAGCATAAAGGTTATATTTGAAGCCAAAACTGTTGATAAGTTTACCTAGCGAAGAAGTATAAATAGAGAAGAGTAGAGGACCCAGAACAGATCCTTGAGGTACTCCAACAGACAAAGGCATTGGAGAGGAGGAGTCGCCGGCAAATGACACAGAAAAAGACCTGTGAGAAAGATAGGAGTGAATCGAGGAAAGGGCAGTCTCAGTTGAGTGTTTGGGGCTGAATCCGGATTGCAGGGGTCAAACAAGGAGTTGGTGGACAGGAAGTGGGTTAGGAGATTGTAAACTAGTTTTATAAGGAGTTTTGATGTTAGTGGAAACGGTGATATGGGGCGGTAGCTTTCAGGAGAATTAGGGTCAAGGGAGGGTTTTTTGAGTATGGGAGTGACTTTTGCGTGTTTGAAAGAAGATGGAAATGAGCCGGTATAGAGAGATAGGTGAAGATGTGGGTAAGAGCAGGAGTGAAGGTGTAAGATAGGGAGGGTATTAGATGGTAAGGGATAGGGTCGAGCTGGCAGTGTCGGGGTGCCAAGAATTAGACTGAGACGAGAAGTGCAAAAATAATCACAACTTTATTAATAACAAAAAATAATACAAAGTCCACAAGTCAAATAACAAGCCAGGAGTCAAAACCAGAGCTGGTAGTCAGACGAGCCGAGTCAGGAGCCAAAGCGAATAGTCAGACGAGCCGGAATCAGGAACAAGGAAAACAGCAGTGTCAGGAACAAGCCAGGGATCAGGAACCAGGAAGGACGTCAGGCAGCTAGGTAATACACAGGAACTCCCACAAACAGGTCTGAGACAACGCAAAGGCAAAGCATACTGAACAGTGATGACATCACAATTCTGAGACTGTATCCTTTCTCACATGGATGATGCACACCAGTCTGGCCATAAAAGGAAAAGCAGGAAGTGAGCAGCATCCCCCACAATGCACCATAGTCAGGAAGAGAAGTGAGTGAAATGGCTGCCAGCAGCACATAGCAAACACAACAGGGAAAAAACCCTGACAGTACCCTCCCCTCAACGACCCCTCCCCCGCGGGAGGACAAAAGGCTTATTGGGGAAACGGGAATGGAAGGCATGGAGGAGGGCGGGAGCATGAACATCAGAGGAGGGAACCCAAGAACGCTCCTCTGGACCGTAGCCCCTCCAGTGAACCAAATACTGTACATAGCCCCTGGACATACGAGAGTCAATAATGCTGCTGACCTCATACTCCTCATTGGTTGTCAACAAAGATAGGACGGGGACAAGGCAACACAGTGGTAAATCGATTACAAACCAATGGTTTCAAGAGGGAGACATGAAAAACATTGGAGATACGCATAGCAGGAGGAAGGTCAAGAGCGTAGGCCACAGGATTAACCCGTCGGAGTATTTGAAAAGGACCAACATAACGGGGAGCCAATTTATTGGAAGGCACACAAAGGTTCAAGTTGCGGGAGGACAGCCAAACTCTCCCACCAACCTGGTAGGAAGGTGCAGGCAGACTCCTACGATCAGCCTGGAACTTTTGGCGCTGCATAGACCGATGAAGGCAATCCTGAATCTGCACCCACGTGGAACGGAGTTGCCGGAGATGCTCCTCCAAAGCCGGAATACCCTGAGACATGAATGAATCGGGCAACAAGGATGGTTGAAACCCATAATTCGCCATGAACGGGGATAACTTGGAGGAAACATTAATAGCACTATTATGAGCAAACTCTGGCCAAGGTAACAGTTCAGACCAATTATTGTGGTGATCTGAGACATAGCAACGGAGGAACTGTTCCAGAGCTTGATTAGACCGTTCCGCAGCCCCATTGGATTGAGGGTGATATGCCAAGGAGAAGGAAAGCTGGATCCCCATTTGAGCACAAAAGGAACACCAAAATCTGGAGACAAACTGGCTACCCCGGTCCGACACTATCTCCTTGGGTAACCCATGCAAACGGAAGACCGCTCGGGCAAAAATTGAAGCAAGCTCCTGAGCGGTAGGCAGCTTCATCAAGGGAATGCAATGTGACATTTTAGAAAAATGGTCAACCACCATAAGGATAACAGTATTGCCATTGGACAATGAAGTCCATGGAAAGATGTGTCCAAGGACGCTCACCATTACCAATAGGTTGAAGAAGACCCACAGGAAGACATCGAGGAGTCTTATTCTGTGCACAAACTGAGCAGGAGGCAACATACGCAGCAACATCAGAACGAAGACCTGGCAACCAGAATTGTCGAGTGACAGACCAAATCATTTGGTTCTTGCCTGGGTGACCTGTGGCTTTAGGATAGTGGTAAGTGTGCAAAAGCTTAGTTTGAAGATTCTCAGGAAAAAAACACTTACCACTAGGTTTCTCAGGAGGTGCATTGGTTTGTGCAGCCAGGATCTCCTCCCCCAAGGGAGAAGTCAAATTAGTATGTATGGTAGCCAAAATATTTTCAGGAGGTATAGCAGGAGTAGGTACAGACTCCTCCTTGGACAGAGGCAAAAATTGTCAAGAGAGGGCATCAGCCCTAACATTCTTACTACCAGGCAGGTAGGAGACCACATAATTAAACAGAGACAAAAATAGCGCCCATCTGGCCTGTCGGGGCGACAAACGTTTTGCTTCAGATAGATAAGTTAAATTCTTGTGATCAGTAAGAATAAGAACTGGCACACTAGTACCCTCGAGAAGATGCCTCCATTCTTTAAGTGCCAAAATTATGGCCAGTAATTCCCTGTCGCCAATTTCATAATTGCACTCTGCTGGAGACAATTTCTTAGAGAAGAAACCACACGGATGCAAGGAACTGTCAGGCGTGGGACGATGAGTCAAGAGGGCACTTACTCCATTCTCAGACGCATCAACCTCAAGAACGAAAGGCAGGACAGGGTTAGGATGAGCCAGAACTGGAGCAGCAGCAAAGGCAGTCTTAAGACTTTCAAAGGCCTTAATGGCAGTAGGTTACCAATGGAGTGGATTATTCTCTTTACGGGTCATGTCTGTGATAGGTTTCACCAAGGAAGAAAAGTTTTTAATAAACTTTCTAAAATAATTGGCGAACCCCAAAAAACGTTGAATAGACCGAAGACCAACTGGGCGAGGCCACTGCAGAACTGCAGATAACTTGTCAGGATCCATGGAGAACCCTGCAACGGAGATAACATAACCTAGGAAGGTTACTTGAGTCTGGTGGAACTCACATTTCTCGAGGATGTCGTCTAAGTACACCACAACACACTGTTGCAACATATCTTGTAGGACATCATTAATAAATTCCTGAAAAACAGCAGGAGCATTACATAGGCCAAAGGGAATTACAAGATACTCATAATGCCCGCTCCTGGTGTTAAATGCTGTTTTCCATTCGTGGCCCTCCTTAATCCTAACGAGATTGTACGCTCCTCTCAAATCAAGTTTAGTAAAGACCGTAGCTCCCTTGAGGCGGTCAAAGAGTTCCGTAATAAGCAGAATAGGGTAAGCATTCTTAATGGTAAGACGATTAAGACCCCTATAATCGATATATGGTCTTAACTCTCCAACCTTTTTCTTCACAAAGAAGAAGCCAGCCCCTGCAGGAGAGCAGGATTTGCAGATGATCCCCCGCGACAGAGCATTGGCAACATACTCCTCCATAGCACAATTCTCTGCAACAGACAGAGAGTACACCCGGCCTCGAAGAGGAATGGCTCCGGGTTGCAGGTCTATGGCACAATCGTAAGACCAGTGAGGAGGCAATGTACCAGCACGTACCTTGTCAAACACATCTAGGAATTCTCGGTACTCCTCTAGCAATTGAGATACCGAAGAAGTGCACAAGACTTTAACTGGTTTCCGAAGACAAGTGGAAATACATTGCGGGGACCACAACAAAATTTTCGACCTGCGCCAGTCGAGACTGGGATTGTGCTTTTGAAGCCAGGGATAACCCAGAACAACCGGAAAATGTGGAGAGTTTATCACCTGGAACTGGAGGGTTTCAAAATGGAGAGCCCCAACAGCCATGGACAATGGAGCAGTTTCGTGAGTAACGAGTGTGAGCTGAAGGGACCTGCCATCAATGGCCAATCGGTACGGAACGAGGTAAAACAGGAATGGAGTGCTTTGATACAAATGCACTTTCAATGAAATAGCCCGCAGCACCGGAGTCAACAAGAGCCTGAGTGACTATGGAGGAGTCCAACCAGGAAAGGACAACCCGTGACCAAAGGTTTCTCCTTAAGCGGTTCCGGGGACGAGGGTAAACCACCCAAGTTCTGCCCCCAACAGGACCTTAGATGTGAGCGTTTCTCGGCAGGTGACCCTGTAACCCACAATAGAGGCAGAGCCCATCCTTCCTCCTAAAGGCCCTCTCCGCCGCGGAGAGACACATGAATCCCAGCTGCATCGGCTCAGCAGTACCTGGTGACTCAGGACCAGGAGGCATGGGAGGAGAGGGAGGCATGGGTGGGAACGAACACCCAAGCGCTCCTTGAAAGAGGGCCTCTCTCTGAGTCTGATGTCAATTAGGATAAAAAAAGACACCAATGCCTCGAGATCCTCTGGTAAATCTCTGGCAACAACTTCATCTTTGATCGCATCAGAGAGCCCATGAAAGAAGGCGGCAACAAGGGCTTCATTGTTCCAACCTACCTCTGTGGCAAGCGTACAGAACTCAATAGCATACTGAGCAACAGATCTTGTACCTTGCTGAATGGACATGAGTCGTTTAGCAGCAGAGGAGGAGCGAGCCGGAACATCAAATACCCTTAGAAAGGAGGCCACAAATTCAGGGTAATATGAAATCACAGGTTTATTAGTCTCCCACAAGGGATTAGCCCAGGCAAGAGCTGTGTCAGAGAGTAACGAGATGAGAAATCCCACCTTAGCTCTGTCAGAGGGAAACGCCTGAGGTAACATCTCAAAGTAAATGCCCACCTGGTTCAAAAACCCTCTGCACTGAATAGGATTGCCTCCATATCGCTGAGGTAGAGGTGCACAACCGGACATGCTCCTGGTAGGCATAGGTGCAGCAGCAGAAACAGGAGCAGCCATAACTTGCAGAACACTTTGGTCCAAATGTTCAGTGCGAGTCAGCAGGGTTTGCAGGGCTAGTGCAAATTGATCCAAGCAGTGATCCTGTTCATCCATCCTGGAAATGATGGCAGGTAAAGGTGGATTATTAGCACCATCAGGATTCATGGCCTTTGCGTAATGTCAGGATGCCAGGAATCAGACTGAGAAGAGAAGTGCAAAAATAATCACACCTTTATTAATAACAAAAAATAATACAAAGTCCACAAGTCAAATAACAAGCCAGGAGTCAAAACCATAGCTGGCAGTCAGACGAGCCGAGTCAGGAGCCAAAGCAAATAGTCAGACGAGCCGGAATCAGGAACAAGGAAAGCAGCAGTATCAGGAACAATCCAGGGATCAGGAACCAGGAAGGACGTCAGGCAGCCAGGTAATACACAGGAACTCTCACAAACAGGTCTGAGACAACGCAAAGGCAAAGCATACTGAACAGAGGCCCTTTAAATAATAAGTGATGACATCACAATTCTGAGACTGCATCCTGTCTCACATGGATGATGCACACCAGTCTGGCCATAAAAGGAAGTGCAGGAAGTGAGCAGCATCCCCCACAATGCACCATAGTCAGGAAGAGAGGTAAAATGTCTGCCAGCAGCACATGGCAAACACAACAGGGAAAAAACACTGACAGGCAGGTAGTGAGGCATGAGGAAGATAGTAAGAAAGAAACTTTATTCTCAGTGGCTGTATGGAACATGCAGAGGGTGGTTGAGGGAGTAACTGTGCCTGTTGTTTGAATATTGCAGGTTGGTGTTGGGATGTTGCTTCAGATAGTACGTGTTTTGTTTAAAAAGTAGTCTGCCAGGTCTTGAGCACTTATGACAGACGGGGGTGGAGCAGGTGGGTAGAGGAGAGAGTTAAAGGTGGAGAAGAGTTGTTTAGGGTTTGAGGAAAGAGTAGATATGAGAGAAGAGAAGTAGGTTTGCTTGGCTAAGTGAAGGGCAGAAGTGTATAAATGAAGAATAAACTTATAGTGCATAAAATCAGGTTCATAGTGAGTTTTCCTTCAGATATGCTCAGCAGTATGGGAGCATTTTTGCAAATAGCGTGTTTGCTGAGAGCGCCAGAGCTGTAACTGACAGCGTGATGTTTTGTGCAGTTGGGGAGGGTCAAGTGTGTCTAGTGCAGAGGAGAGAGTTTTGTTATAGTGGGCTGTAGCGAGATCAGGGTAGGTTAAAGTAGAAGTGTGAGGGAGGAGACCTTGAATGATTTTTGAAAATTGGAGCAGATCCACAGCATGTAGATTTCTATAGGTGTGGGGGTGGGATGGAGAAGTGGGTTTAGCTGTTGCATTAATATTATAGGTGACCACTGACCAGGTGATGGTCTGAAATGGAAAAAGGGTGACAGGTGAGGTCAGATATAGAACAGAGGTAGGAAAATACCAGGTTGATGGAGTGTCTATCATGGTTAGTAGGGAATAGGGTGGATTGTGAGAGACTGAAGGAGGATGTGAGTGAAAGAAGTTTAGAGGCAGCAGGGGCAGACGGGTTGTCAATGGGAGTGTTGAAGTCCCCAAGAATTATGGTTGGTATATTTTTAGAGCTAAAGTAAGGAAGCCAGGCTGCAAAGTTGTCAAGGAATTGGTAGGTTGGTCCAGGAGGGCGATAGATGACTGCCACTTTGAGGGAGAGGGGGAAGAACAGGCGAATACAGTGAACTTCAAAGGAGGAGAAGAAGAGAGATGGGATTGGAGGTAAGTACTGATAAGTGCAGGAGTGCAGGAGGGGGAGAGCAGGATCCCAACACCGCTGCCACATTTCTCACCTGGCCTAGGGGTATGGCTAAAGTGAAGACCACGATGTGTGAGAGCAGCAGTGGAAATGGTGTCGGAAGAAGATAGCCAGGTTTCAGTAATTGCTAAAAGGGTGAAAGCATTTGAAATAAACATGTTATGAATGGCTGTAAGTTTGTTGAAGACAGAGCGAGAGTTCCATAGTGCGCAAGTGAAAGGAGTGTGTGTGCATATGGGATGCATTGGATGGAAATTAGGTTATGTGTGTTGCTTTTGTTAAAGTTTCTATAAGGAGTGTGTGATTGGGTAATGGTGGGAATAAGGGTGGGCCCAGGATTTGGAGAGATGTCACCTGATGCTAGTAGTTGCAAGATGGAAAGTAAGAGTAGATGAGAATGAGATTTATAGCAGTGTAGGAATTTCTGTGAGGTGGTGCAGATATATATAGGAATATCTATTTAAAAATGCATAGAACATATTCTGCTATGTGAAGAACATTGGAATATGAAATATTTACAGTAAATACAGAGTCTAACACTATATTAAATATGAATATTGCATAAATATTGCATAAATATGGCTCATATATATATATATATATATATATATATATATATATGTGTGTGTGTGTGTGTGTGTGTGTTTATATGTGTATATATGTCTGTAAATACACATATACACATATAAATACATAAATACACATATACACACATAAATACACATATACACATATAGAGACATATATATACATATAAATTAATCTTTAGACATGTATTTATCTCAATGATAAAGCCCTTTGCTTGCCATTTATTTTCTAACACCTGGGAACTCATATATTTGAGCCTTTATAACTTCTGTGTGCAATATTTGTTTTGCATATTATTTATTAGATGGTGTTATCATGAGTGTAACTGTACATTGTAATGTATATACCCCTTATCGCTAGGGCACAAACATTTGTGCTCCATTCGTAATCTAGCCCTTGGTAAGACTGTTAGCAATAAAAACTTCTTTGAGCTATTTATTACAAAATGTGTGTCACTAAAAACATAATGAATTTTCTACTCACAAGCAACATGGCAGTTTTTCACCACTAATTCTGTGTGAAACCATCATCCAATTGCTGTGATACCCCCAGATTGTACCATTGTACCACCATCTTGCCTAAAAATGACTATTCTATTAGCATAAAAAAATCACTTGTTATGGGTCTGCAAATCTGTATATTATCATAAAATTAAAAATATGTATAGAATTTACATCATTACTTTTTTCCTATGTATTTGCCCCCTTGTCTTTTGAATGATCTTGCTATAGATATAATTGCATCAGGAAGTGTTGCTTCTGCTCTCAGCTTACCCATAATAAATATGGTAGGTGCTTGAAAATTGTTTGGAATGTGCAAAGGAAATCTCACGTAGTTGAGAACGTAAATTTCAAGCAACTTTAAACAATATATTTTCCTCTGTGATGAGAAAACCATACAAACCTTAAGACTTCATGGCTTCATGACAGCTCAAACTACTTTTACAGCTCTTACAGCTTTTACAGATGTAATCTGCATTAAGATTTTATTAGAGCAATAAAATAAAAGGGTCCAGGGATGAAACAGGAATTATCAGGAGATCAATCTCCCATATCGTATATAACATGTTTATTAAGAGCATTTTAAAAATATTAAATAAAAAAATAATACCAATTTTTCTTGAACAATTTGTAATTTTAAATAAGTGAATTGAAAGAGACGAGTGCAAAATGATGATGCTCTAATGTTTCACAGCATTTTATTATTGCGCTGTTTGTCGCATATAACTATAGGCTAGATTATGAGTTTTGCGGTATGAGTGAAAAAGCAGCGTTAAGGCTATTTTTCACTACCGCTGGTATTACGAGTCTTGCAGGTATAGCTGTACCGCACACTTTTTTGGCCGTAACGCAACGTAACTACCGCAGCGTTCCAAAAGTCCTTTTTCAGTGGGATCCATACCGTAAACTGAAAGTCAGTAGTTATGAGTTTTACGCTACAAAGCCGTAACATAAAACTCATAACTAAAGTGCTAAAAAGTACACTAACATCCATAAACTACCTATTAACCCCTAAACCAAGGCCCTCCAACATCACAAACACTAAAATAAAATTATTAACCCCTAATCTTCCGCTCCGGACATCAACGCCACTATAATAAACATATTAACCCCTAAACTGCCGTACTCCCGCATTGCAAACACTAGTTAAATATTATTAACCCCTAATCTGCTGTCCCTAACATCGCCGCAACCTACATTACTGTTATTAACCCCTAATCTGCTGCCCCCAAAATCACTGCCACTATACTAAAGTTATTAATCCCTAAACCTAACCCTAACCCTAACACCCCTGACTTCAATGTAATTAAAATAAATCTAAATAAAACCTACTATTAATAACTAAATAATTCCTATTTAAAACTAAATACTTACCTGTAAAATAAAGCCTAAGCTAGCTACAATATAACTAATAGTTACATTGTAGCTATCTTAGGTTTTATTTTTATTTCACAGGCAAGTTTGTATTTAATTTAACTAGGTAGAAAAGTTAGTAAATAGTTATTAACTATTTACTAGCTACCTAGCTAAAATAAATACAAATTTACCTGTAAAATAAAACTAACCTGAGTTACACTAACACCTAACCTTACACTACAAGTAAATAAATTACATTAATTAAATACAATTAACTAAATTACAAAAAGAAAGCACTAAATTATACAAAATAAAAAATAAATGATCAAATATTTAAACTAATTACACCTATTCTAATAGCCCTATCAAAATAAAAAAGCCCCCCAAAAATAAAAAAACCCTCTAGCCTAAATTTAACTGCCAATAGCCCTAAAAAGGGTCTTTTGCGGGGCATTGCCCCAAAAGAATCAGCTCTTTTACCTGTAAAAAAAATTACAAACACCCCCCCAACAGTAAAATCCACCACCCACACAACCAAACCCCCAAATAAAAACCTACCTAAAAAACATAAGCTCCCATTGCCCTGAAAAGGACATTTGGATGGGTATTGCCCTTAAAAGGGCATTTAGCTCTTTTTCTGTCCAAACCGTAATCTAAAAATAAAACCCACCCAATAAACCCTTAAAAAAACCTAACACTAAACCCCGAAGATCAACTTACAGTTTTTGAAGACTCGACATTCATCCTCAATGAAACGGCAGAAGTCCTCAGCAAAGCCAGCAGAAGTCTTCATCCAAGCGGGCCAAAGTCTTCATCCAAGCTGGCAGAAGTCTTCATCCAGACGGCATCTTCTATCTTCATCCATCCGGCGCGGAGCGGCTCCATCTTCAAGACATCCGGCGCGGAGCATCCTCTTCTTTCCATGGCGAATGAAGAATGAAGGTCCTTTAAGGGACGTCATCCAAGATGGCATCCCTTGAATTCCAATTGGCTGATAGAATTCTATCAGCCAATAGGAATTAAAAGTGAAAAAATTCTATTGGCAGTTTAGTTTAGTCTAGGGTTTTTTTTTTATTTTGGTGGGGGCTTTTTTATTTTGATAGGGCTATTAGATTAGGTGTAATTAGTTTAAATATTTGATAATTTCTTTTTTTATTTTGTGTAATTGTAATTTAGTTAATTGTGTTTAATAAATGTAATTTATTTAATTGTAGTTTAAGGTTAGGTTTTAGTGTAACTCAGGTTAGGTTTTATTTTACAAGTAAATTTGTATTTATTTTAGCTAGGTAGTTATTAAATAGTTAATAACTATTTACTAACTAGTCTACCTAGTTAAAATAAATCCAAACTTAGCTGTGAAATAAAAATAAAACCTAAGCTAGCTACAATGTAACTATCCAATTATATAAAAGGCCAAGTGTGTTTGTCTGAAGCTGTCATGCGCAGTAGAGATAGCACAAGGACAAACACACCTGACCTTATCTGACATTCCATGGCATACTGTTTGCGACAAAAGTGGGCGTGACCGGCGGGATAATGGGCGTGGTCGGGCGGGACCGGCATGGTCAGAGGCATGACCGGGTGTGGTGGGGGCGTGGTCGGTTGTGGTCGGCACGACAGAGAGGGGAGATAAATATAAAGAGAGGGGGAGAGACAAAAGATAATAGGTGGGAAGATAAAAAAGATAAAGAGATAGGAAAGAGCTAAAGAGAGGGGGAAGAGCAGAAGAGAGGGGAAAGTGCAGAAGAGAGGGGGGAGAGAGAGCAAAAGTGAGGGGAGAGTGACAGAGCAAAAGAGAGGGGGGAGAGAGAGAGCAAAAGAGAGGGGGGGAGAGAAAGAGCAAAAGAGAGAGGGGAGAGAGGGGGAAGAGAGAGAGAAAAAGAGAGAGGGGGAGAGAGAGAGCAAAAGAGAGGGCTGGAGATAAAGAGCATAAGAGAGGGATGGAGAGAGAGAGCAAAAAAAAGGAGAGAGAGACAGAGCAAAAGAGAGGGGGGAGAGAGAGAGAGAGCAAAAGAGGGGGAGAGAGAGCAAAAGAGGGGGAGAGAGAGTGCAAAAGAGAATGGGAGAGAGCGTGCAAAACAGGGAGAGAGAGAGCGCAAAAGAGAGGGGGAGAGAGAGAGCGCAAAAGAGAGGGGGAGAGAAAGCGCGCAAAAGAGGGGGAGAGAGCACAAAAGAGAGAGAGAGAATGCAAAAGAGAGGGGGAGAGAGAGAGCATAAAAGAGAGTGGGATAGAGAGTGCAAAAGAGAGGGGGAGTGAGAGCAAAAGAGAGGGGGAGAGAAAGAAAATGAGAGGGGGAAGAGGGATCAAAAGAGAGGGGGAGAGAGCGCAAAAGAGAGGGGAGAGAGCGCAAAAGAGAGGGGGAGAGAGCGCAAAAGAGAGAGGAGAGAGCGCAAAAGAGAGGGGCAGAGAGAGCAAAAGAGAGGGGGGATAGAGAGAGCAAAAGAGAGGGGGGAGAGAGAGCAAAAGAGAGGTGGAGCGAGAGAGCGGTAGATTAGGGGTTAATAAATATAATGTAGGTGGCGGCAGATTAGGGGTTAATAAGTGTAGGTAGGTGGCGGCGACATTGGGGGCGGCAGATTAGGGGTTAATAAGTGTAGGTAGGTGGCGGCGACATTGGGGGCGGCAGATTAGGGGTTAATAAGTGTAAGTAGGTGGCTGCAACATTAGGGGCGGCAGATTAGGGGTTAATAAATATAATGTAGGTGGCAGCGATGTCGGGGGTGGCAGATTAGGGGTTAATAAGTGTAATGTAGGTGTCGGTGATGTTGGGGGCGGCAGATTAGTGGTGTTTAGACTCGGGTTTATGTTAGGGTGTTAGGTGTAAACATAAATTTTCTTTCCCCATAAGAATCAATGGGGCTGCGTTACGGAGCTTTATACTGCTTTATTGCAGGTGTTAGGCTTTTTTATAGCCGGCCCTCCCCATTGATGTCTATGGGGAAATCATGCACGAGCACGTAAAACCAGCTCAAAGCAGCGCTGGTATTGGAGTGCGGTATGGAGCTCAATTTTGCTCAACGCTCACTTATTTCCTGCTAACACCGGGTTTTTGCAAACCTGTAATAGCAGCGCTATAGGGAGGTAAGCGGTGGAAATAACTTGCAATTTAGCACTGAGCAGCTCTTACCGCAAAACTCGTAATCTAGCCGTATATGTTTAACCACTGCTAAGTCAGTTCTAAAGCAACTGTGAGCTAGCTGAACAAATTTAAAAGCAAAAATAGAGTGGCTCTCAAACAACCCGAGCTAATAGAGAATAAACCAATGTATTAACTAAATAGTTATTTAATGAATAATCATAATTTCACACAATCATAAAATTATCAAAAAATGGTGTGGCCACAACCTATCATACATAAAACAAATATAAAATATATTTCCACATAGAACCAGTGCTGAATTAGGTCTTTATACGTTGCAAGATATATTTATATTTCAGTCTTTAGTACTAGCATTCTGTATGCAGCTGATCGGTAGATATTTGCAATACAGATATATTAATATGGTTCGCTGCAGTTAGTGTTGAGCTACCAGTTTGCCAGACTGTTTGTTTCAAAGAGCAAAGTGAGTGGGTTTATGTGCTAATATATTTTATATTTGTTTTATGTATGATAGGTTGTGTCCACACCATTTTTAGATAATTTTATGATCGTGTGAAATTATGTTTATTCATTAAATATCTATTTAGTTAATACATTGGTTTATTATCCCTTAGCTCAAGTTATTTAAGTGCCACTCTATTTTTGCTTTTTGTTTTGATCACCATTGAACCGTGTGTGAGAGAATCACGGTACTTATAGAGTGTGCTTAAAGGGACGTATTGTCTTTAAAGAATCAAGGGAATTTTTTGTCTAGCTGAACAAATCTGGTGAACCAATGACAAGAGGTATATTTATTCAGCCACCAATCACCAGCTAGCTCTCAGTAGTGCATTGCTGCTTCTGTGCTTACCTAGTTATGCTTTTCAACAAATTATACCAAGAGTACAAAATAAAATTAATAAGTGAAATAAATGGAAAAGTCTCTCAAAATTGCTGTCTGAACCATGAAAGTTTAATTTTGTCTTTAATGACCCTTTAAACGGTCAAGTCAATACTGTAGAATAAAGTTCATATCACTTTTTCAGGAATAAAAATTTTTTATATTTGAGTGTTCGCTTCCGCCTCTGTTTGCTCTTTTCCATCGGTTTGGCAGAAGAGAAATACACATATTACCTGGGGTAGTGGTTCTGTAAAGAAGAGGAACCCATGTTGTAATTATAGAGCATCTAGTTCCATCCTCAATATGCTGACTTGTAACTACATATGATATCTATCACAGGAAGTGCAGTTAAACTAATGTACTGATAATTGATTTGGAATGAAAGGCTATATTTATTATAGTGCCAACGATGTCGGAGAGCGGCGGAATAGGGGTTAATACATTTTAATAGTGGCAGCGATGTCCGGAGTGGCAGATTAGGGGTTAATACATTTATTATAGTGTTTGCGATGTGGGAGGGCCTCGGTTTAGGGGTTAATAGGTAGTTTATGGGTGTTAGTGTACTTTTTAACACTTTAGTTATGATTTTTATGCTAAAGCTTTGTAACGTAAAACTCGTAACTACTGATCCAATCAGCCAATAGAATTGAAGTTCAATCCTATTGGCTGATCCAATCAGCCAATAGGATTGAGCTTGCATTCTATTGGCTGTTCCAATCAGCCAATAGAATGCAAGCTCAATTCTATTGGCTGATTGCATCAGCCAATAGAATTTTTCCTACCTTAATTCCGATTGGCTGATAGAATCCTATCAGCCAATCAGAATTAAAGGGACGCCATCTTGGATGACGTCATTTAAAGGAACCTTCATTCGTCGGGAGTCGTCGGAAGAAGAGGATGCTCTGCGTCGGCTGGCTTCAAGATGGACCCGCTCCGCTCCGGACGGATGAAGATAGAAGATGCCGCCTGGATGAAGACTTCTGCCCGGATCGGATGAAGACTTCTGCCCCTCTGGAGGACTACTTGTGCCCGGCTGGGTGAAGACGGCTCAAGGTAGGGTGATCTTCAAGGGGTTAGTGTTAGGTTTTATTATGGGGGATTGGGTGGGTTTTAGAGTAGGGTTGGGTGTGTGGGTGGTGGGTTTTAATGTTGGGGGGTATTGTATTTTTTTTACAGGTTAAAGAGCTGATTGCTTTGGGGCAATGCCCCGCAAAAGGCCCTTTTAAGGGCTATTTGTAATTTAGTATAGGGTAGGGATTTTTATTATTTTGGGGGGCTTTTTTATTTTATTAGGGGGGATTAGATTAGGTGTAATTAGTTTAAAATTCTTGTAATTATTTTTTTATTTTCTGTAATTTAGTGTTTGTTTTTTGTACTTTAGTTTATTTAATTGTATTTAATTGTAGTTAGTTTAGGTAATTAATTTAATTATAGTGTAGTGTTAGATGTAATTGTAACTTAGGTTAGTATTTATTTTACAGGTATATTTGTATTTATTTTAACTAGGTAGTTATTATATAGTTAATAACTATTTAATAACTATTGTAGCTAGTTAAAATAAATACAAAGTTGCCTGTAAAATAAATATAAACCCTAAGATAGATACAATGTAACTATTAGTATATTGTAGCTATCTTAGGGTTTATTTTACAGGTAAGTATTTAGTTTAAAATAGGATTAATTTATTTAATTGTAGTAATTTTATTTAGTTTTATTTAAATTATATTTAAGTTAGGGGGGTGTTAGACTTAGGTTTAGGGGTTAATAAATTTAATATAGTAGCCCTAACACCACCGCCGCCATCTATGTTACCTACCCCCTAATGTGAGCTCCTACCCCGCCGCCAGCTATATTAAACTATATTAACCAGTATCTAATCCCCCTACCCTGCCGCCAGCTATATTATCTATATTAACCCCTAATCTAATGCCCCTAAAATAATTGTCTCTATTACCAGCCCTTAAAAGGGCCTTTTGCGGGGCTTTGCCCCAAAGTAAACAGCTCTTTTGCCCTATAACCAGCCCTCCCTACACCGCTGCCACCTATATTAATAATATTAACCCCTAATGTAAGCCCCTTACACCGCCGCCATCTATATTAAAATTATTAACACATAATTTAATCTACCTACCCCGCCGCCAGCTATATTATCTATATTAACCCTAAGTATATTATAGTTAATATAGTTATTACATTATATATATTAACTATATTAACCCTAATTATATTTGGGTTAATATAGTTAATATAGTTACTATAGTATTTATATTAACTATATTAACTCTATCTAACCCTAACACCCCTAACTAAATTCTTATTAAATAAATCTAATTCATATTATAAACTAAAATATTCCTATTTAAATCTAAATACTTACCTATAAAATAAACCCTAAGATAGCTACAATATAATTAATAATTACATTGTAGCTATGTTAGGGTTTATATTTATTTTACAGGTAAATTGTTAATTATTTTAACTAGGTATAATAGCTATTAAATAGTTATTAACTATTTAATAGCTACCTAGTTAAAATAATTACCCAATTGCCTGTAAAATAAATCCTAACCTAAGTTACAAATACGCCTACACTATCAATAAATTAAATAAACTACAAATATCTATCTAAAAATACAATTAAATAAACTAAACTAAATTACAACAAAAAAAACCCCACTAAATTACAAAAAAAATTACAGCAATTTTAAGCTAATTGCACCTGTTCTAAGCCGTCTAATAAAATAATAAAGCCCCCAAAATAAAAAAT
Source organism: Bombina bombina (assembly GCF_027579735.1). NCBI lineage: Eukaryota > Metazoa > Chordata > Amphibia > Anura > Bombinatoridae > Bombina > Bombina bombina. The sequence continues at coordinate 467,265,911 of NC_069502.1, read as the reverse complement.
TCCCTACCCTATTCTAAATTATAAAATACCCAGCTCTGTATCAGCCCTTAAAAGGGCTTTTTGCAGTGTATTTACCCCAAGTTAACAGCTCTTTTGCCTGTAAAAAAAAGAACATAACACCCCTCCCCAACATTACAACCCACCACCCACATACCCCTATTCTAAACCCACCCAAACCCCCCTTAAAAAAACCTAACACTACCCCCCTGAAGATCTCCCTACCTTGTCTTCACCCAACCGGGCGGAACTCCTCATCCGATCCGGGCGATGTCTTTATCCAAGCGGCAAAGAAGAAGTCTTCATCCCGGGGATGTCTTTATCCAAGCGGCAGCAAAGTCTTCTTCCATCCGGCGGCATCTTCCATCAAGCGGCATCTTCAATCTTCTTTCTTCGCTCCTCCGACGCGGAGCATCCATCCCGGCCGACGACTGAACGACGAATGAGGTACCTTTAAATGAAGTCATCCAAGATGGCGTCCGTCAAATTAAGGTAGGAAAAATCTGATTGGCTGATTGAATCAGCCAATCCGATTCAAGTTCAATCCGATTGGCTGAACCAATCAGCCAATCAGATTGAGCTCGCATTCTATTGGCTGTTCCGATCAGCCAATAGAATGCAAGCTTAATCTGATTGGCTGATTCAATCAGCCAATCAGATTTTTCCTACCTTAATTCCGATTGGCTGATAGAATCTTATCAGCCAATCGGAATGCGACGGACGCCATCTTGGATGACGTCATTTAAAGGTACCTCATTCACCGTTCAGTCGTCAGCCGGGATGGATGCTCCGCGTAGGAGGAGCGAAGAAAGAAGATTGAAGATGCCGCTTGATGGAAGATGCTGCCGCTTGGATAAAGACATCGCCGGGATGAAGACTTCTTCTTTGCCACTTGGATAAAGACATCCCCGGGATGAAGACTTCTTCTTTGCCGCTTGGATAAAGACATCGCCCGGATCGGATGAGGAGTTCGGACCGGTTGGGTGAAGACAAGGTAGGGAGATCTTCAGGGGGGGTAGTGTTAGGTTTTTTTAAGGGGGGTTTGGGTAGGTTTAGAATAGGGGTATGTGGGTGGTGGGTTGTAATGTTGGGGGGGGTGTTGTGTTCTTTTTTTTTACAGGCAAAAGAGCTGTTAACTTGGGGTAAATACCCCGCAAAAAGCCCTTTTAAGGGCTGGTACAGAGCTGAGTATTTTATCATTTAGAATAGGGTAGGGAATTTTTTATTTTGGGGGGCTTTATTATTTTATTAGGGGGCTTAGAATAGGTGTAATTAGCTTAAAATTGCTGTAATTTTTTTTTTTGTAATTTAGTGTTTTGTTTTTTTTTGTAATTTAGTTTAGTTTATTTAATTGTATTTTTAGATAGATATTTGTAGTTTATTTAATTTATTGATAGTGTAGGTGTATTTGTAACTTAGGTTTGGATTTATTTTACAGGTAATTGGGTAATTATTTTAACTAGATAGCTATTAAATAGTTAATAACTATTTAATAGCTATTATATCTAGTTAAAATAATTAGCAATTTACCTGTAAAATAAATATAAACCCTAACATAGCTACAATGTAATTATTAATTATATTGTAGCTATCTTAGGGTTTATTTTATAGGTTAGTATTTAGATTTAAATAGGGATATTTTAGTTTATAATATTAATATTAATTAGATTTATTTAATAAGAATTTAGTTAGGGGTGTTAGGGTTAGATAGAGTTAATATAGTTAATATTAATACTATAGTAACTATATTAACCCTAATATAATTAGGGTTAATATAGTTAATATATATAATGTAATAACTATATTAACTATAATATACTTAGGGTTAATTATAGATAATATAGCTGGCGGCGGGGTAGGTAGATTAAATTAGGGGTTAATAATTTTAATATAGAACAGTTTAGTCCAGATAGGTTTGGAGAAAAATATGGAAAAAAAATGTGAATGTCTCATTAGATTTTTACCACTCCCTGAAAGAAATCAAATACTTTTCCCTCTCAGGTCTTCTAAACTTTTAGATAAATGGGAAATAGATCATTTTTAATATAAACTCTATAACACGCTTGATGGGGAGAGGGGTAGAGAGAGGGAGAGGCAGTCTTGATGAGGTTTTGAGAGGAGTGAATGGTCAGTTTTCTTTTTCTTTTTTTTTTTTTCTCTTTCATTAATTTTTGTTTAAATGGAATCCTAGAGGTATAGGGCTCATACCTCTTTACTTTGTTAATAAAATAGGTGAAGTATAGGTAAAATAGGTGAATAGCGCGTGGCGTCTGGTGCTATTATCTTTGTTTTATGCTCTATGTACTAATGTTATTTATTTATGTTTTTTGAAAATGAAAATAGTATATTAAAAAAAATAAAAAAAAGACGGTCACAATCTTTTAAAATCAATAAATGTAAATGTAAAAATCAATGTTTGTAAAATATTAAAAGTGACAATAAATAATAAACATGTAAAATGTTAAAAGTGATTGAGCAAACATGCCAGTATGCCCATCATTATCACACAAATAAGATACTAGCATGTATTAAAAGACGCATTGACTCAAGGGAGGAAAACATAATTCTGTCACTATATAAAGCTCTGGTAAGACCTCACCTTGAGTATGGAGTGCGGTTCTGGGGACCAATCACAAAAAAAGATATTGCAGAACTAGAAAAGGTTCAGAGAAGGGCCACAAAGCTAATAAGGGGATTGGAGAATTTAACCTATGAGGAGAGGCTAGCCAAACTGGGTCTGTTTTCTTTAGAAAAAACTCGTTTAAGATGTGACATGATTACTTTATATAAATATATTCAAGGACCATATACAGAGATGGCAGAAGCTCTGTGTATTCCAAGAAAATTGTTTGTGACCAGAGGTCACAATTTAAGGTTGGAGGAAAGGAGATTTAATCTCCTGCAACGGAAACGTTTTTTCACTGTAAGAGCAATAAAATTGTGGAACTCATTACCAAAGGAGGTAGTGAATGCCAATGCTCTAGATACATTTAACCCCTTAATGACCACAGCACTTTTCCATTTTCTGTCCATTTGGGACCAATGCTATTTTTACATTTTTGCGGTGTTTGTGTTTAGCTGTAATTTTCCTCTTACTCATTTACTGCACCCACACATATTATATACCGTTTTTCTCGCCATTAAATGGACTTTCTAAAGATACCATTATTTTAATCATATCTTATAATTTACTATAAAATATTTTTTATAAAATATGAGAAAAAAATTGAAAGAAAAAACACTTTTTCTAGCTTTGACCCCCAAAATCTGTTACACATCTACAACTACCAAAAAACACCCATGCTGAATAGTTTCTAAAGTTTGTCCTGAGTTTAGAAATACCCAATGTTTACATGTTCTTTGCTTTTTTTGCAAGTTATAGGCCATAAATACAAGTAGCACTTTGCTATTTCCAAACCATTTTTTTTTTCAAAATTAGCGCTAGTTACATTAGAACACTAATATCTTTCAGGAATCCCTGAATATCCATTGACATGTGTATATTTTTTTTTAGTAGACATCCCAAAGTATTGATCTAGGCCAATTTTGGTATATTTCATGCCACCATTTTACCGCGAAATGCGATCAAATACAAAAAATAGTTCCCTTTTTCACAAATTTTTTCACAAACTTTCGGTTTCTCACTGAAATTATTTACAAACAGCTTGTGCAATTATGGCATAAATGGTTGTAAATGCTTCTCTGGGATCCCCTTTGTTCAGAAATAGCAGACATATATGGCTTTGGCGTTGCTTTTTGGTAATTAGAAGGCCGCTAAATGCCACTGTGCACCACACGTGTATTATGCCCAGCTGTGAAGGGGTTAATTAGGGAGCATATAGGGAGCTTTTTGGGGTAATTTTAGCTTTAGTGCAGTGTATTAGACAACCCCAAGTATTGATCTAGGCCCATTTTGGTATATTTCATGCCAAATGCGATCAAATTAAAAAAAACTTTACATTTTTCACAATTTTAGGTTTCTCAGTGAAATCATTTACAAACAGCTTGTGCAATTATGGCACAAATGGTTGTAAATGCTTCTCTAGGATCCCCTTTGTTCAGAAATAGCAGACATATATGGCTTTGGCATTGCTTTTTGGTAATTAGAAGGCCGCTAAATGCTGCTGCGCACCACACATGTATTATGCCCAGCAGTGCAGGGGTTAATTAGGGAGCTTGCAGGCAGCTTGTAGAGTTAATTTTAGCTTTAGTGTAGTGTAGCAGACAACCCAAAGTATTGATCTAGGCCCATTTTGGTATATTTCATGCCACCATTTCACTGCCAAATGCGATCAAATAAAAAAAAATGTTACCTTTTTCACAAACTTTAGGTTTCTCACTGAAATTATTTACAAACAGCTTGTGCAATTATGGCACAAATGGTTGTAAATGCTTCTCTGGGATCAACTTTGTATAGAAATAGCAGAAATATATGGCTTCGGCGTTGCTTTTTGGTACTTAGAAGGCCGCTAGATGCCGCTGTGCATCACACGTGTATTATGGCTAGCAGTGAAGGGGTTAATTAGGTAGCTTGTAGGGAGCTTGTAGGGTTAATTTTAGCTTTAGTGTAGAGCTCAGCCTCCCACCTGAAACATCAGACCCCCTGATCCCTCCCAAACAGCTCTCTTCCCTTCCCCACCCCACAATTGTCCCAGCCATCTTAAGTACTGGCAGCAACTCTGCCAGTACTAAAATAAAAGGTATATTTAGGCTTTTTTGTTTTTTTTAAGCATATTTACATATGCTGCTGTGCAGGACCCCCCCCTTAGCCCCCAACCTGACTGATCCCCCACCAAACAGCTCTCTAACCCTCCCCCTCTGCCTTAATGGGCGCCATCTTGGGTACTGGCAGCTGTCTGCCAGTACCCAGTTTAGAATAAAATTGTTGCTTTTTAATTTTTTCCCCTTTTCTGTAGTGTAGCTCTCCCCCCCACCAAAGATGAACCCCACCCCCGCCTAGATACCTTTGATTGATTTTTAAAAAAATTAAAATACCCCTTTCTCCCACTTTTATAACAAAATCTTTTCTGTAATGTAGCAGTTCCCGCTGCCCCCCGTGCACCCCCACGGGCCCATTACCCGGCCCATCGATGGCCTCCCAAGTCGGCTCCCACCCATCAATGATACCTGCCATCGATGCCCGGTGTAGAGAGGGCCACAGAGTGGCTCTCTCTGCATCGGATGGCCAAGGGGTGTTATTGCAGGATGCCTCAATATCGAGGAATCACTGCAATAACCGGAAAGCGGCTGGAAGCGAGCAGGATCGCTTCCAGCCGCTTTAAACCCCTAATGTCGTACAGGGTACGTCGCTGGTCTTTTAAGACCAGGTTGTGTGCGACGTACCCTGTACGACATGCGTCGTTAAAGGGTTAAAAATTATTTGGATACGTTTCTGTCTATAAACAAAATTCATGGATATGATTGCTAGTATTAAATGGGTCACCTTTTAGTGGGATTATTTAAGCTTAACTGGAGCTTTTTGTATATATTTTAGATTTGTATAGGTTGAACTCGATGGACTTCTGTCTTTTTTCAACCTCATCTACTATGTTACATACAAATGGCATTCAGATGGTTAAGCAGTGGTGAGAATTTAATTGAATTGCAATTGGTTAATCTAACACATGTAAATGAGCATTTCCCTTACACAGTGAACAAAGGAGTATCCACCTCTAACATTTAGCAGCTTTTGCTCCTGGCTTGGTCAGTTTCTGTTGCCTGACCAATATTGGCTGTGTAAGAATTATTATGTAATATCCACAAAATTCTATATCTTATCCTATTGTCTCCTTAAAGGGACAGTATAGTCAAAATTCAAACTTTCATGATTCAAATAGAGCATACAATTTTAAACAACTTTCCAATTTACTGTATTTTTGTTGAAAGGTAAACCTAGGTAGATTCATAGGGGCCTATCTATCAAACTCCGAAAGACCGCCGCTCCATAACCCTGTCCGCCTGCTCTGAGCAGGCGACAGGAATTGCCAGAAATCAACCCGATCAAGTTGATTGACACCCCCCTGCTGGCGGTCGATTGTCCGCGAGTCTGCAGGGGCGGCGTTGCACCAGCAGCTCTTGTGAGCTGCTGGTGCAATGCTAAATACGGAGAGCGTATTGCTCTCCGTATTCAGCGAGGTCTTGCGGACCTGATTCGCGAGCTCGCTGTAGCATTAACCAACCACTTTTAATGGCTAGTTTTTTAAAATGCTCACGTAAACAAGCAAATTTGCCTCTTTAGGGGCGCTCATTAAATTAACACTAAGAAAGAGTACGCTAAATAAAGAAGTTGTTAAATTATACAATATCATTTTATGTTGATACGTTTTTTTGCACAATGTGTGATTTTCTTTCATTTAACCACAAGCCAGCTGCATAGTGTGAAGGATTACAATATAAAGTCTGGCTGAAATTATCTGGCAGCCTGTCATGTGAGAGATTTAAACTAGTTATAATAAGGCCAGTTACAAAACAATTCAACCTAATGTAAGCAAATTTAATTTAGCTTTAAAGGGACATTAAAAACTAAGCCCTAGATTACAAGTGGAGTGCTATTGATAGCACATGATGTGTGTAAGAATATATAACCATAATGATGCCATTTTGTGTCTACTCATACATTTTATTTTAGATTCCATTTTAAGATGAGTTCATTATATTTCTTCATAACGTGTTTTATTATGCTGTGAGAACATATGCTGACATTAGATTTTAGTTTCATATGCAACAAATTTGTCTCAAGAATGGCCTTGCTATGTCCTGGCGATGCGTCTGGATACACCATTATCTAAAACTGTTTGCTTCTCAGTATAACTCCTTTTTCTATATTTTTACTTTGCTTCTTTGTTCTAATGTATGCTGTGTAGAATGGTGTGATTATAATATGTAATTTGTTTAACCCCATATACTGTAATCATTGTCTATAAAAGTATGTGATGCCTTATAATAAACAGAACAGTGATTAGACTTTACTTGCTGCCTGTCTGATTGTTTTTTCCGAGATCACGCCAGGTAACCCATTCAGTTTCAGGCGAAGGTGCAGAATACTGCTAAGTGTAAAGTGATACCCCCAGTTATAAGATAACGCCTAACAATTCGCTATTAAGATAGTGGGAATAAGCTAAGATTACAGTGCAATCTGCTACTACAAGTCCATGGTAAAACAGAATAACCAGAGAATGTTTATCGCAGCCACATCCCTTTAGCATGCCCTAGGTGTTTGACTGGAAAGAGCTCAAAAGGTATATATATATATATATATATATATATATATATATATATATATATATATATATATATATATATATATATATATGTGTGTGTGTGTGTTTGTGTATATATTTGTGTTTATGTGTGTATGTGCAGTATGTGTACGCATAAATGTGCACACATGCATACATACAGTATCTCACAAAAGTGAGTACAGCCCTCACACTTTTGTAAATATTTTATTATATCTTTTCATGTGACAACACTGAAGTAATGACACTTTGCTACAATGTAAAGTAGTGAGTGTACAGCCTGTATAACAGTGTAAGTTTGCTGTCCCCTTAAAATAACTCAACACACAGCCATTAATGTCTAAACCGTTGGCAACAAAACTGAGTACACCCCTAAGTGGAAATGTCCAATCTGGGCCCAATTAGCCATTTTCCCTCCCTGGTTTCAAGTGATTTGTTAGTGTTACAAGGTCTCGGGTGTGAATGGGGAGCAGGTGTGTTAAATTTGGTGTTATCTCTCTCACACTCTCTCATACTGGTCACTGGAAGTTCAGTGTGGCACCTCATGGCAAAGAACCCTCTGAGGATCTGAAAAAATCTGAATTGTTGCTCTACATAAAGATGACCTAGGCTATAAGAAGATTGCCAAGACCCTGAAACTGAGCTGCAGCATGGTGGGCAAGACCATACAGCGGTCTCACAGGACAGGTTCCACTCAGAACAGGTCTCACCATGGTTGACCAAAGAAGTTGAGTGCACGTGCTCAGTGTCATATCTAGAGGTTGTCTTTGGGAAATAGACGTATGAGTTCTGCCAGCATCGCTGCAGAGGTTGATGGGGTGGGGGGTCAGCCTGTCAGTGCTCAGACCATATTCCGCACACTGCATCAAATTGTTCTGCATGGCTGTCGTCCCAGAAGGAAGCCTCTTCTAAAGATGATGCACAAGAAAGCCCGCAAACAGTTTGCTGAAGACAAGCATTACTGGAACCATGTCCTTTGGTCCGATGAGACCAAGATTAGCTTATTTGGTTCAGATGGTGTCAAGCATTTGTGGTGGCAACCAGGTGAGGAGTACAAAGACAAGTGTTTCTTGCCTACAGTCAAGCATGGTGGTGGTAGTGTCATGTTCTGGGCCTGCATGAATGCTTCCGGCACTGAGGAGCTACAGTTCATTGAGGGAACCATGAATGCCAACATGTACAGTGACATACTGAAGCACAGCGTGATCCCCTCCCTTCGGAGACTGGGCCGCAGGGCAGTATTCCAACATGATAACAACCCCAAACATACCTCTAAGACGACCACTGTTAGGTGTCCCCCCCAGGGGGTAAGTGTCAGGTCAGGCCGAAGCCACGGGGCCAATGTACCACCTAAGGCATATGTAGATTATCTGATAAGGGCCCCTTAGAATGACTCAGACCATGCAGCATTATGATCGAAAGCCAATTCTGTTTATTGCACAGTGCAAGCCTTTCTTATAGTAACATACAGGGTTAAGGGGATGACACGTTAGGACCGCGTCAACTTACACAGTTTTACAGAGCAAAATACAAGGAAAAACTGGAACATGAGTTTCTCATAACAATAATTACATGGTCATAACAAACTACCATCTGCGGAGACAACAAGGTTTCTGAACCATCTTGTTTACATTGTCTTATTCTATCTTATTTCTGGGCGTAGTGCCAGAGTACATTGGCAAAGCTGAACAGCTAAGGAAACTATCATAACATGCATATAGTTCTCACTACATGATAACCCAGTATAATAAAGTCTATTCATTACAAAATGGCTGCGAGGAACAAGATGGCTGCGAAGAACAAGATGGCTGCCATCAGGTTCATATTACCCCTAACATACCATCCTTTTATTCTAACAGAATAACATAAAAATAGACTGGCATAGGAAATTAGTAAAGCCTTATATTATGGTAACAGAACTCTGTGAGAATACTAAAGAGAAAAATATTCCTATGTCGTGATATACTCTTATAGGCTAATTGTCACTGCATATAGGTACAGTCCCTCCAATACCTTCCATCTATCTTCCAGCCTTCCCAAAACTACCGGTCTACCGGCACAGAGACCCAACCAGCCCCCCATCTACCCCCAAACAACGCTGCATCTTCTATCTCTCCACCTGCATTGCTAGCACCCCCCAATATGTCCAACAGTTCCTTTTCCACAGTAAAGCATGACATAGCAACAGCACAACTGTCTCTAGGTGGCCTCTGATCACTTTAAGAACAGTCTTTGTCCATTTGAGAGCGCTGCACCTTGACACTTTGCTATAATACAGTTCTCCAATAGTTCATTTGAAGTAGGGGTGCTTATCCACGGTTCTTCCGCAGGGAAATACTGTAAATCTGATGGTTTGTTCATGGGGTAGACAAGGCAACCAGTGGATACCCATGGCAAGCAAACACTCGAGTCACAGGGAGTCTAGGAAGCAAACAGAAACAGTACAGGAGGAGTACACACCACAATACAATCACAATTATGTCCAAATAAAACGTCATTTTCATCCTATGTCATTTAAAATCAAACAAAACATTGTTGATATATAATACAAACTAAATACATTGATATTTCTCAGAGAATAATTTACAACTTCTCTATACACTTTTAAATGTTACTTCATGAATACTACGCAAGTGAAAACCTGTCAGACTTCATCAAGGGCCTGAATGTTTATGCTAAAACTTATGCTAAGGCCTGCCCTGCAGTAAGAATGGAAAAAAAAAAACAGTCAATGAAAATAAATGGATTTCTTTACACTGTCACTTTGAACTTCTAAAAATAAAAGAACCTCGTGTTGCTTTATTCTGGATGGCTGCTATCTATAATGTTTATAATTCTCCAACCTAAATTCTCTCACCCTCCTGTATGAGGAAAGCATACAAACAGAACATCATTTAAAACTACAAGTTCTTTTGAAGGTAAACACATCTTTATGGTAAGAATTACTCTCTTTGACAAACATCAGGAATGACCAAATTCACTTTGCAGATACCATACTAATTAATAAAAGGGAAAAATAAATTTGCTTTCATAAACTATAATTATGCTATTCCCTGAACAAACATTTCTCTGTATATTTACTATAAACTTCTAGCTTAGACGTGTCCTCCTTATGTTCTAAAGGGTGAAGGGTCTAAAATATTATGCTATGTTGCAGCATTTTCCTTAAACATATTTTCTTATACTCAGAGGGCCATTCAATAGGGTACAATACTGCGAAGTTCACAGTTACCTTTATCTAAAGGGTTACTTTGTTAAGCACATAAACTACAATGTGCACTAATACCAATGAAGCATATGATGTCTTATACCCAATATGATCAATAAAAATAAAACAAATACAAGAGAATACAAAACAAGCAATATAAGGAATTGAGTTAAAACAATACTCCCCTAATTTAATTGGTTGACCCTGTAACAGCATAACAGGACCTCCATATCGAGCGGTAAGGCACAGTCCAGAGAAGGATAGTCTTTATGTCCTGAAGACACACATCAGAGGAAACAGTCATGGATTACCCAGAGTCCAGTTCTGGGGCTGGTACCAGCATGCAAAGCAAAGAATGGATCCAAAGATAGTTCAGCAACTTTTTTTTACTGCAGTATGGTGGTTAAAACAAGCTTGACAAAAGGTCTTTCATTTTCATCTTTTCTTTCGTTAAAGGTTTACTTGCTTTCAATCTTTAATCTTTTGAAGAGTGCACTTATGGAATTTTGCCTGTACAGATTTTACCTAAATATGGAAACTCAAAAATAATTCAGTTAGTGTGTTTCAATCTCTGAAGACAGCATACTCTCATCCTGCAAATACAAATATGTTAAGAACCAAATAGAAAAATAAAACATTTTAGGCATCTGAAATATGAGAGCAAAATAAAACACAGAAAGACAATAAAAAAGATCTAATCCACCAGGGAGGGGAAAAAAAGGAGTGGGGTGTGGGTGCACAGGCTACGACCGGGGTGGCCAGCAAGGTAGATGCTTTTCCGTGGCCAGATTCCCAATGAAGGAAAGTTCTAGACAATCCTAGGGACGTAGTGCATCCTGCATAGGGGTAAGACAAGGAAAATTTAGGGCACAGCTGGTGGTTAGACAATAACATTGTACGAGGAGATTCACGAGGAGATTCAAAACGTTTTAGGTTCTCCTCCTAAAAACAATCACCCCCATTACATAAAGATATTCATCAATACTCATCAATACTTCCCCCATGTTTGCGTGAAACATCTCATGTGACACGCAAACACAAGATAACAAGAAACTGAACGACAAATCATGCACTCCACTCATGCAGAGACAATTCTCAATAGCAAGCAAAAATGAAATACACTTCACAATTCAATATGCTGTCCATACAGCACGCTTCCACACGTAGTCACAAAAGAGAAAAACATAACAAACAAACAGTGAAAACCAATCGTTCTTGTCTTTCACAAAACAAAACATTAGCTGCTGACACAAATTTCAAACAACCACAATTAACTTAGGCCTAGATTTGGAGTTTGGCGGTAAAAGGGCTGTTAACGCTCCGCAGGCTTTTTTCTGGCCGCACCATAAATTTAACTCTGGTATCGAGAGTTCAAACAAATGCTGCGTTAGGCTCCAAAAAGGAGCGTAGAGCATTTTTTCCGCAAATGCAACTCTCGATACCAGAGTTGCTTACGGACGCGGCCAGCCTCAAAAACGTGCTCGTGCACGATTCTCCCATAGGAAACAATGGGGCAGTTTGAGCTGAAAAAAAACCTAACACCTGCAAAAAAGCAGCGTTCAGCTCCTAACGCAGCCCCATTGTTTCCTATGGGGAAACACTTCCTACGTCTGCACCTAACACTCTAACATGTACCCCGAGTCTAAACACCCCTAACCTTACACTTATTAACCCCTATTCTGCCGCCCCCGCTATCGCTGACCCCTGCATATTATTTTTAACCCCTAATCTGCCGCTCCGTAAACCGCCGCAACCTACGTTATCCCTATGTACCCCTAATCTGCTGCCCTAACATCGCCGACCCCTATATTATATTTATTAACCCCTAATCTGCCCCCCTCAACGTCGCCGACACCTGCCTACACTTATTAACCCCTAATCTGCCGAGCGGACCTGAGCGCTACTATAATAAAGTTATTAACCCCTAACCCGCCTCACTAACCCTATCATAAATAGTATTAACCCCTAATCTGCCCTCCCTAACATCGCCGACACCTACCTTCAATTATTAACCCCTAATCTGCCGAGCGGACCTCACCGCTATTCTAATAAATGTATTAACCCCTAAAGCTAAGTCTAACCCTAACACTAACACCCCCCTAACTTAAATATAATTTACATCTAACGAAATAAATTAACTCTTATTAAATAACTTATTCCTATTTAAAGCTAAATACTTACCTGTAAAATAAACCCTAATATAGCTACAATATAAATTACAATTATATTATAGCTATTTTAGGATTAATATTTATTTTACAGGCAACTTTGTAATTATTTTAACCAGGTACAATAGCTATTAAATAGTTAAGAACTATTTAATAGTTACCTAGTTAAAATAATAACAAATTTACCTGTAAAATAAATCCTAACCTAAGATATAATTAAACCTAACACTACCCTATCAATAAAATAATTAAATAAACTACCTACAATTACCTACAATTAACCTAACACTACACTATCAATAAATTAATTAAACACAATTCCTACAAATAAATACAATTAAATAAACTAGCTAAAGTACAAAAAATAAAAAAGAACTAAGTTACAAAAAATAAAAAAATATTTACAAACATAAGAAAAATATTACAACAATTTTAAACTAATTACACCTACTCTAAGCCCCCTAATAAAATAACAAACACCCCCAAAATAAAAAATTCCCTACCCTATTCTAAATTAAAAAAGTTACAAGCTCTTTTACCTTACCAGCCCTGAACAGGGCCGTTTGCGGGGCATGCCCCAAGAATTTCAGCTCTTTTGCCTATAAAAGAATAAATACAATACCCCCCCCCCAACATTACAACCCACCACCCACATACCCCTAATCTAACCCAAACCCCCCTTAAATAAACCTAACACTAAGCCCCTGAAGATCTTCCTACCTTGTCTTCACCATCCAGGTTCACCGATCCGTCCTGAAGAGCTCCTCCGATGTCCTGATCCAAGCCCAAGCGGGGGGCTGAAGAGGTCCATGATCCGGTCAAAGTCTTCATCCAAGCGGGGCAGAAGAGGATCTTCCATCCGATTGAAGTCATCATCCAGGCGGCATCTTCTATGGTCTTCCATCCGGAGCGAAGCAGCAGGATCCTGAAGACCTCCAGCGCGGAACATCCATCCGGACCGACGACTGAACGACGAATGACTGTTCCTTTAAGGGACGTCATCCAAGATGGCGTCCCTCGAATTCCGATTGGCTGATAGGATTCTATCAGCCAATCGGAATTAAGGTATGAATTTTCTGATTGGCTGATGGAATCAGCCAATCAGAATCTAGTTCAATCCGATTGGCTGATCCAATCAGCCAATCAGATTGAGCTCGCATTCTATTGGCTGATCGGAACAGCCAATAGAATGCGAGCTCAATCTGATTGGCTGATTGGATCAGCCAATCGGATTGAACTTGATTCTGATTGGCTGATTCCATCAGCCAATCAGAAAATTCATACCTTAATTCCGATTGGCTGATAGAATCCTATCAGCCAATCGGAATTCGAGGGACGCCATCTTGGATGACGTCCCTTAAAGGAACAGTCATTCGTCGTTCAGTCGTCGGTCCGGATGGATGTTCCGCGCTGGAGGTCTTCAGGATCCTGCCGCTTCGCTCCGGATGGAAGACCATAGAAGATGCCGCCTGGATGATGACTTCAATCGGATGGAAGATCCTCTTCTGCCCCGCTTGGATGAAGACTTTGACCGGATCATGGACCTCTTCAGCCCCCCGCTTGGGCTTGGATCAGGACATCGGAGGAGCTCTTCAGGACGGATCGGTGAACCTGGATGGTGAAGACAAGGTAGGAAGATCATCAGGGGCTTAGTGTTAGGTTTATTTAAGGGGGGTTTGGGTTAGATTAGGGGTATGTGGGTGGTGGGTTGTAATGTTGGGGGGGGGGTATTGTATTTATTCTTTTATAGGCAAAAGAGCTGAAATTCTTGGGGCATGCCCCGCAAAGGGCCCTGTTCAGGGCTGGTAAGGTAAAAGAGCTTGTAACTTTTTTAATTTAGAATAGGGTAGGGAATTTTTTATTTTGGGGGTGTTTGTTATTTTATTAGGGGGCTTAGAGTAGGTGTAATTAGTTTAAAATTGTTGTAATATTTTTCTTATGTTTGTAAATATGTTTTTATTTTTTGTAACTTAGTTCTTTTTTATTTTTTGTACTTTAGCTAGTTTATTTAATTGTATTTATTTGTAGGAATTGTGTTTAATTAATTTATTGATAGTGTAGTGTTAGGTTAATTGTAGGTAATTGTAGGTAGTTTATTTAATTATTTTATTGATAGGGTAGTGTTAGGTTTAATTATATCTTAGGTTAGGATTTATTTTACAGGTAAATTTGTTATTATTTTAACTAGGTAACTATTAAATAGTTCTTAACTATTTAATAGCTATTGTACCTGGTTAAAATAATTACAAAGTTGCCTGTAAAATAAATATTAATCCTAAAATAGCTATAATATAATTATAATTTATATTGTAGCTATATTAGGGTTTATTTTACAGGTAAGTATTTAGCTTTAAATAGGAATAAGTTATTTAATAAGAGTTAATTTATTTCGTTAGATGTAAATTATATTTAAGTTAGGGGGGTGTTAGTGTTAGGGTTAGACTTAGCTTTAGGGGTTAATACATTTATTAGAATAGCGGTGAGCTCCGGTCGGCAGATTAGGGGTTAATAAGTGTAGGCAGGTGTGGGCGACGTTGAGGGGGGCAGATTAGGGGTTAATAAATATAATATAGGGGTCGGCGGTGTTAGGGGCAGCAGATTAGGGGTACATAGGGATAACGTAGGTGGCGGCGCTTTGCGGTCGGAAGATTAGGGGTTAATTATTTTAAGTAGCTGGCGGCGACGTTGTGGGGGGCAGGTTAGGGGTTAATAAATGTAATATAGGGGTCGGCGGTGTTAGGGGCAGCAGATTAGGGGTACATAAGTATAACGTAGGTGGCGGTCGGCAGATTAGGGGTTAAAATTTTAATCGAGTGGCGGCGATGTGGGGGGACCTCGGTTTAGGGGTACATAGGTAGTTTATGGGTGTTAGTGTACTTTAGGGTACAGTAGTTAAGAGCTTTATGAACCGGCGTTAGCCAGAAAGCTCTTAACTCCTGCTATTTTCAGGCGGCTGGAGTTTTGTCGTTAGAGCTCTAACGCTCACTTCAGAAACGACTCTAAATACCGGCGTTAGAAAGATCCCATTGAAAAGATAGGATACGCAATTGACGTAAGGGGATCTGCGGTATGGAAAAGTCGCGGCTGAAAAGTGAGCGTTAGACCCTTTAATCACTGACTCCAAATACCAGCGGGCGGCCAAAACCAGCGTTAGGAGCCTCTAACGCTGGTTTTGATGGCTACCGCCGAACTCCAAATCTAGGCCTTAGAATGCAACACATATTCTGACATTCACTGGAATGCAACACTCTCAGAACACTACAAACAATTAAAAACATCCACTATGTACAAACACGACAGATGCACAAGAAACTTCAATTGCAGATTATACAAATAAAATTGCGCTTATTTGGGAACGATCAGATAACCACGGTAGCCACTGTTAAAGGGACATTGTAGGTTAAATGAAAATTTCATTATTCAGATAGGACTTTTAATGTTAACCAACCTTCCTAGATTAAACCAAACATAGGTAGGCTTATATTCTAATTTTTAAGCCTTTGAGGACTGCCTCTTATCACAGGCTGTATAAATCTCATTACAACCCCAAGAGACAAAATACACGTAAGCCATATAAATAAAACTAAAACTGTGATCAGATAAATTAGCAAGTTATATAAATGCAGTAGAATCAGATAAAATGTGCATCATTTGTTTTAGGGGTGTTTATTTGTAGACACCTTATAGACCACGGCTTAGCTGTTAAGCAGCAATCAAAGTCATTGCAATAATAGTGGTAGACTAGTTAATAACCAAATAACTATATATATATTTTAAAGTGTCACTGAAAGCACTTCATTAAATAATATCTCATTTATTTATTGAACGCATTATTATTATATTTTAAATAACAAAGAGTTCTGAAGTATCTGTGAGATACAGTTTGACAGCCACAGAAATAAAATTATCATTTTTAAGCTATATTCTGTGACAGAATATAATATAAATACTTGTTTCTTTGTAGTGAGCAATTTATAGTTATCATTTTTATAACATAGAACACCAGTACTGCCACTTTAAATGTAAAGTGCAAATCGTTCTCTCTGCAACAAAGCCAAACAGAGAAGCCTTTTTTTTTAAAGAAAAGCAAAACATGCACTTTTACTTAAAGGAGAAACACTGTTTACTGCTTAAAAATATAAAATTCACACTAAAACTTGATAAATGCTAATTAGTTTAACCACAACAAAATTATTGGATTTAATATTGTGTATAAATTGATATTCACCATTCTGCAGTTGTCCAGCCAAATATTACAACCGTATATAACAAAAAATAAGCTTTCTACAAAAGAATACTAATACAATTTCCCTTTTAAATTATTCCCAATGATCCTTATAATAAAAAATGCATACTGACGTTCATGAGATAGCCTAAACAAGCATAAGCAGCATAAGAACGCACTCACAGTGGGATGCAGGCTAATTAAAGGGACATTTTAACCAAACTAAAAATAATCTTTAATTGAAACTGTTAACACACTGAAATATACTAGTGTTAGGCTTACAGTAAACCTCATCGTCTTTTATGTAAATATTCCCTTAAATTCTCAGATGTTATATCAGTTTTCCTGTATCCCTTTAAATATTTTCACTCCTCTGTTTTTTCTCGTTTTTTTTTTTCTTTTCTGTCCGCTAGTCTCCCGGATCCCTACACTAAAATTGTAGACAACTTATCACTTCACTTTGCATTACAGAGAGAATTAAGTTATACTGCAAAAATAAATATCTGCTATCTAAACAACAGATTTAAAATAAATATATACAAAGAAAGGTCTCTTAAAATATATTTAGCAAACTACTAATACAGTGTTATTGCACTGGTCCTTTAAATAAGAAAATGACAATTTTCTATTGCTCCGTCTACGCACTGAGCTCTGATTTTACAGACAAATATAAGATAATGAGATATTCTTATTATCTAAAATTCAACCCATTGCAATCAACTGTGTTTTGAAAGCATAAAACCAGCTACTTCATAAATATACAAATAAACATGCAAATGCAATTTCTCCTATATGTTATACTATGCCGCTTGTATAACAAGTCATGGACAATACATTAATAGCAACACCTTGTTACAGTGGACTGTCCCTTTAAGGACTAACCATTCATCACGCAAATTACATATGTATATCCCAACCATAATTTAGGCTGCTTGTATGATTTACCACACAAATTTCACCTCTGTACTGTAGCATGACCTGCAGATTAATTTACTTGCAACAAAAACGGACGCACTTTTAGATAAATTTTCAATTACAGCTTATAACTATATGTCATTGGGTGCACTAACTCCGTGCACAGACCTTACAAATACAACATATGTTAACCCATTAATCATACCAGAAACAGTTTCATATTTACCAGAGCGTGACAAAAAATCACACACACCATCGCACTTTCAAAGCCACTTTCAAAGCCATTACTTCACTTGCAAAAACAATATCATATCCTTACATGCCGAAAAACAATTATCACTTAAAACTAAAACTGCATATGAATACCACATACTTAAAACATGCTGGTGACTTTAAAATACAGGTATATAAAATAACATTACCAAATATCTCCTTAAAACGTCTGATTTCCCAGCAGGGAAACAGAAAGAAACAGTTTTTTACAGCGATACAAACACACACGCTCATTCCATCTCGCATACCAGAGATTCACTCCCTTTTTTCCTTTCTCAGAAAAGCATTTATTTCATAGCGTACAACATACATATAAAATTTACCAGATTAACCTGTCACCAAGTCCAAAATGTATTTTTTTTTTCCGAAACCCCGCAAAATGGCCACTTTTGCACGGCTTGAGACAATCATTTTCAAATAATACATTCTGTTCTTGGTTCTTAGCAAATCTGTTACACTCATACCACAGTGAGAACCTACAGACCATCACACATTATGCATCTCAATATACACAATTTCCTAAATTTCCTTTTCATTACTGCAAGCAAACAGAGCTGCTGTAACCGTTTCTTCTCTCTTTTTTTTTTTTTCTTCTGATCTATGTGCGCGCTCAGTGGTGGCCCCCCTTCTTTGCCTGCTACATTCTTTAACACAGAGATTTCTCTATTTATCACACAGCAGTACTCACTGACAGTGTTTTAAAAATATTTCTGTCTTTTGCAGAAACTATTAACTCTTCTTTTCTTTTACCTTATACATGTAATTTTCTCTGTGCAATCTTATCTATAAGCAGTTCCCATTTCTCAACACAATAATAGCCACAATAATAACATGCACAGCCACTTAATATTTTCCACGCACAGCATAAAAAAACACAAACAAAACAAAGCAAAGCAAGCATCAGATATCAACATGAGCTTCAGGTGGGTAACAAAATGTAACGAGCTGGTTGTGGTTGTGGATCTCAACTGCGGAAAATATATGATTGTATGCCTTACTTTAAGATACAATGAGGAAGTTACAATGTATCTGTCTGTATGGCAGTTGAAAGTTACTATTTGATTTAAATTCCTGACCAGTATTTCTGAATCAGGTTGCACAGCAGTTGTTAACCAAACGCACCGTGGATGGGATACACTTTTCCTGATAGTCACTGAGCACACAGGAGGAGCGTCAGGTCAGTACAGATGCAGCAGGCTGTTAGTCAATTGAAGTGTGATACACGCTGATAGCTGTGCTGTTTGTGAGAGCTGACAGGCAGATGGGTGGAGCAGGTATTAAGTGCTGTGCTGTAGCGTTACTCACAAAAGTTCAGTCTGAAGTTTATCACGCTACTCCTGAAGCGTGTGATGAGGAATATGAGGAGGTATCCTGTGAGTGTGGTCCAATGTAAGTTAAGCGTCTGTACAAAGTTATAAAGTTCACAACTTATATCGGATGAGACTGCAGTTGCGGTTTGGAAAACACTTGATCTGCCAGAGGCAATTAAGCAGGAAAATAATGCAGCAGCGGTGTTTGTTAATCCAAATTAGGAAATGTTCAGACTTAGCATATAAGTCTCTTTCAGTTGCTCAAGTAGGCTCCGTATTAGAAAAGGTTTAAATACCTTCAGATAGTTAGACTTGAACAGAGAGAGGTAAATCCCTGCAGCAGGTCTGTGAAGCTGTATGCTAAACTGGAAACAATACTGAAGCAGGGAGGGAGGCGTGTCCAGGCTTTAAATAACCTTGCTAGGTGTGAGCACAGGTAAAAATTAAAGGGACAGAAAGGAATAAGGAAATCCATGACATACCCCCCACCTCAGGGTAGGTGCCCCGCAGCTACGAATCTAGGTCGTTCTGGATTCCTCCTGTGAAACAGGGATACCAATTTGGGAGCATGAACATTCGAGGAAGGTTCCCAAGAGTCATTCTCCTCAGAGAATCCCTTCCAACGGATTAAGTATTGAAGAGTTCCACGGTAAATACGGGAGTCCAGGATGGCATCAACTTCGTATTCCGTGTCCGAATCCTGTAAGATGAGAGGAGGAATCTGGCTGGCCACCTGTCTAGTTTCGCAATGAGGTTTTAACAAAGAGACGTGGAAGGTGGGATGAAGTCGAAAAGTAGAAGGCAGATTCAAGGTAACAGCATTTTGGTTCACAATCTTTGTTATAGGATAGGGACCAATGAAGACAGCACTAAGTTTCTTGCTGGGGGTTTTCAGTTTTATATTCTTGGTCGACAGCCAGACCAGATCACCTATTTTATAGGAAGGTGGTTGACGTCTTCGGAGGTTATAGTAACGTCTCTGATGAGCCTGAGCATCAGCTATATGCCTCTTGAGTTCTATGAAAAGATCCTGGAGATCCTTAGTGAGGTCATCAACCTTGGGACAGTTTGAATCTGTCCGAGGGTGAAGTTGGAAGGAAGGGTGAAAAGCATAATTCGCAAAAAATGGTGTCTTGGAAGTAGTGGAACTTGTAGAATTGTTGTATGCATATTCAGCCATAGCAAGGGTATTAGCCCACTGGTCTTGGTGGTTGGAACAATAAGAACGAATATACTGTTCGAGCCATTGGTTTATTCTCTCTGTTTGGCCATTTGATTGGGGGTGAAATGAGGAGGAGAATCGGAGTTCTACTTGCATAGTGTCACATAATTTTTTCCAGAAACGAGAGGTGAATTGACTACCTCTATCAGTTACAATGGAATCTGGGAGACCGTGTAATTTGACGATGTTATTCAAGAAAAGAACTGCAAGTTCTGATGAAGTTGGGAGCTTATGATATGGGAGGAAATGGGCCTTCTTGGTAAGATGATCAACAACAACAAGTATGGTATTGTAACCAAGTGACAATGGAAGTTCGACGATGAAATCCATTCCTATGGTTTGCCACGGTCGGTCAGGTATCTGTAATGGTAAGAGTAATCCGAAAGGAGGTCTTTTTTCAGTCTTGGAAACTGTACATATGTGGCAAGATTGAACATATCTTTGCACAGAAGTTCTGATAGCAGGCCACCAGTACGTACGTGAAAGAAGATCATAGGTTTTGTGGATTCCAAGATGTCCTGCCATCTGTGAGTCATGATGTTCTTTTAACAAATTGTCTCGAAGGGAAGGTGGTACATAAAGACGTCCTTGGTGGTAATAGAGACCATCTTGTCCCAGTGTGAGTTTAAGCTTAGGGATGGAAGTATCTTTCTGTTGTAGGAGTTTAAGGACTTCAGGATAAGTAGGAGATAGTGTAATGAATTGCTCAGCTGGAATGACTGTACCAGGAGTATCGGAATGATGAGGATTGGTATCTTTTCTGGACAAGGCATCCGCTTTCCCGTTCTTACTCCCTGGTCTGTAGGTTATATGGAAATCAAACCTTGATAGGAATAAACTCCATCTTAGCTGTCTAGAGGATAAGGTACGGTTAGTCAAAAGGTATTCCAGATTTTTGTGGTCCGTATATATTAGTATGTAACGAGCTGGTTGTGGTTGTGGATCTCAACTGCGGAAAATATATGATTGTATGCCTTACTTTAAGATACAATGAGGAAGTTACAATGTATCTGTCTGTATGGCAGTTGAAAGTTACTATTTGATTTAAATTCCTGATCAGTATTTCTGAATCAGGTTGCACAGCAGTTGTTAACCAAACGCACCGTGGATGGGATACACTTTTCCTGATAGTCACTGAGCACACAGGAGGAGCGTCAGGTCAGTACAGATGCAGCAGGCTGTTAGTCAATTGAAGTGTGATACACGCTGATAGCTGTGCTGTTTGTGAGAGCTGACAGGCAGATGGGTGGAGCAGGTATTAAGTGCTGTGCTGTAGCGTTACTCACAAAAGTTCAGTCTGAAGTTTATCACGCTACTCCTGAAGCGTGTGATGAGGAATATGAGGAGGTATCCTGTGAGTGTGGTCCAATGTAAGTTAAGCGTCTGTACAAAGTTATAAAGTTCACAACTTATATCGGATGAGACTGCAGTTGCGGTTTGGAAAACACTTGATCTGCCAGAGGCAATTAAGCAGGAAAATAATGCAGCAGCGGTGTTTGTTAATCCAAATTAGGAAATGTTCAGACTTAGCATATAAGTCTCTTTCAGTTGCTCAAGTAGGCTCCGTATTAGAAAAGGTTTAAATACCTTCAGATAGTTAGACTTGAACAGAGAGAGGTAAATCCCTGCAGCAGGTCTGTGAAGCTGTATGCTAAACTGGAAACAATACTGAAGCAGGGAGGGAGGCGTGTCCAGGCTTTAAATAACCTTGCTAGGTGTGAGCACAGGTAAAAATTAAAGGGACAGAAAGGAATAAGGAAATCCATGACACAAAACTCTATTATAGGAATGAATATGGGAAACTTTAACATCCGTGAGACTCACTCACTGCCACCTTTGCCCGGAGGAGCTTATCTTAAAAGCTCTCCGTCAACTGGCATTCATATATTTCTTGCGCGCTTATCACAGACAGGACTCACAATACCTGTCGTATCCCAGCACAGGATTAATTACCTGTCTGGAGGGGTATCACAACTGCCGGCAGGACTATAACCTCCGAAAACCTGTGCTTCAACCACAGGAACCCCTTTAACCCTTTATCATATATTATCAACACCTATTACCAGACTAAATTTAGGTTCAAATTCACAGAAGGAAAGCATGGTAAAAGCACTCATACTTACTCACTGCGAATCCCACAAACTGACGCCAAAATTGTTAGGTGTCTCCCCCAGGGGGTAAGTGTCAGGTCAGGCCGAAGCCACGGGGCCAATGTACCACCTGAGGCATATGTAGATTATCTGTTAAGGGCCCCTTAGAATGACTCAGACTATGCAGCATTATGATCGAAAGCCAATTCTGTTTATTGCACAGTGCAAGCCTTTCTTATAGTAACATACAGGGTTAAGGGGATGACACGTTAGGACCGCGTCATCTTACACAGTTATACAGAGCAAAATACAAGGAAAAACTGGAACATGAGTTTCTTATAACAATAATTACATGGTCATAACAAACTACCATCTGCGGAGACAACAAGGTTTCTGAACCATCTTGTTTACATTATCTTATTCTATCTTATTTCTGGGCGTAGGGCCAGAGTACATTGGCAAGGCCGAACAGCTAAGGAAACTATCATAACATGCATATAGTTCTCACTACATGATAACCCAGTATAATAAAGTCTATTCATTACAAAATGGCTGCGAGGAACAAGATGGCTTTGAAGAACAAGATGGCTGCCATCAGGTTCATATTACCCCTAACAACCACTGCCTTGATAAAGAAGCTGAGGGTAAAGGTGATGGACTGGCCAAGCATGTCTCCAGACCTAAACCCTATTGAGCATCTGTGGGGTATCTTCAAATGGAAGATGGGGGATGAGGACATCCACCAACTCTGTGATGTCGTCATGGAGGAGTGGAAGAGGACTCCAGTGGCAACCTGTGAAGCTCTGGTGAACTCCATGCCCAAGATGGTTAAGGCAGTGCTGGAAAATAATGGTGGCCACACAAAATATTGAAACTTTGGGCCCAATTTGGATATTTTCACTTAGGGGTGTACTCACTTTTGTTGCCAACAGTTTAGACATTAATGGCTGTGTGATGAGTTATTTTGAGGGAACAGCAAATTTGCACTGTTATACAGGCTGTACACTCGCTACTTTACATTGTAGCAAAGTGTCATTTCTTCAGTGTTGTCACTTGAAAAGATGTACTCACTTTTGTGAAATACTGTACATACACTTAGAAATACTAATGACTAATAAAACAGTATTAAATCTGCACTTTAAATGGAATTTGAAAACCTGCCACTTTCAAAACTAAATTGCTAAGATAAACTAATAGACAAACTAAATAATGAAAGAATATTGCAGAGTATTCTTTTGCATTCTTTGCTGTGGCTAGATCTAAATGAGCTGTGTCACACAAACAGCAGATTTATTTTTGTCACCTTCCTCATTTAAAATAAAATGTTAGTATTTAAAGGGACATAAAACACCAAACTTTTCTTTCATATTTCAGATAGAGCATGCAATTTTAAATAACTTTTTAATTTACTTTTATTATGAAATTGTCTTTTTTCTCTTGGCATCTTTTGCAGAAAATCAGGGAGGTAATCTCAGAAGCGCACACATGTCTAGAGCACTATATGGCAGCAGGTTGTAAGAATATTATCCACTTGCAAGAGCACTAAATGACAGAACTATTTCATTGCAATGTAATGCTCCAGACACCTACCTACGTATCTCTTAAAAAATAATACGATGGGGCCCATTTAAGAAGCTCCGTAGGGAGCTTGTGGGCCCGTGTTTCTGGCGAGCCTTCAAACTAGCCAGAAACACAAGTTATGGCGCAGCGGTCTAAAGACCGCTGCTCCATAGCCCTGTCCGCATGCTCTGAGCAGGCGGACAGGAATCGCCAGAAATCAACCCGATCGAGTACGCAAGACCTTTCTTAAATAGGTCCGCAAGACCTTTCTTAAATAGGGGCCCATGAGTGCAAAGCAAAATGGATAGCAGAAGTAAATTTGAAACTTTTTAAAATTGCATTCTCTATCTGATTCACAAAGAAACACTTTGGGATTCATATCCCTTTAACAGAGAATTAATATAATGAAGTGTAGAATTATTAGCAAAGCAGAGATTTGTATTTATTGGATTTATTCCACATTGCCCATGTAATCTTGACCAGCTGTCACATTATGTAAAATTGATGAAAAATGTATTTAATAATGTTTTTTTCCTCTAAAAAGATTTCTTAGAATGATATTTAACTTGACTCTGATTAACTAAGAAATATAATAATCCAGTTGTACTCTTTATCTTGTGAGAAAATCTATTGGGACACTGTTGTTTTGCAGACTTAACAGGCATTACCTTTTTAAGTTCCATATAACAATTTAGCATTAATTGATGTAAATCCCAAGCGGGATCAAACTGAACCAATTCAGAAATCTTAGCCATCCATGGTTTTTAGTTATTATTTAGTAACTTGATGAAATGATATGACTCATTTTACAATTAAAGGTACATTCTAGGGCCAACTACTGTTTGGAATATATTTGCTGTTGAAATAAGATGCTGATCCTTCTCTAACTCCAAAACAGGGACAATATACACACCCATTGAGCTGAGCTAATAGTAAAGTCAGAATTTTATTAAAGGGACAATAAAGTCAATATTAAAATTGCATGATTTAGACAGAGCATGCAGTTTTAAACAACGTTCAATGTACTTATGTTATGTTTTAGTATCCTTTATTGAAAAACATACCTAGGTAAGCGCAGAAACACCAATGCAACACTTGGAGATAGCTGCTGATTGTTGGCTGCATATATATGCCTCTTGTCATTGGCTCACCCAATGTGTTTTTCTAGCTCCCAGTGGTACCTTGATGCTCCTTTTACAAGGATAACAAGAGAACAAAATAATTTGATAATAGAAGTAAATTATAAAGTTGTTTAAAGTGTAATGCTCTCTCTGGATCATGAAACAAATTGGATTTCATGCTCCTTTAATGTGTATGCGCGTTACACATACTTTATTGACAGACAAGCATAGACATGCTGCGCACACAGAAGCTTGGAATTCTCCAGGACTGACAGATTGTGTACACTCCTGTGAGAAATTTGTAGATTTACAACAACAACAAAAAAATGATAACCAGAAAATATGAAGCAGCTTTGTATAGCAAATTATTGTGTAGCTAGATAGCCCTGGAATAGTTTGCACTGGCACGTCCCTTTAAATTTATACCGGTTTTTATAAAATTCTAAATTACGGGTAATCATAATTAAAAGTAAAAATGTTATTGCATTAATATCAAGATGTTAAGTCAAACGTTTTCATAAATGATTATCTCATTTATTCATCCAGACTAGACTCACTGGTCTAGATCAGTTAGGTATTTTATTTTTAGCATGCAATGCTCTCATAGCATTTTTTTAATTTAGTTAAATATACAATTTTATGGGAAATTACTTCAGACAATTAAATGTAAAATAAATGAATGAAAATAAAATGAAACATGGACTTTTGATAAACCAGAGTCATATGTGGGTTACAATCAAGGTCCTGAATTACTGTTCTTCAATAAAAACCGTTTAAAAAACAAAACAAAAAAACAATCAAGGTCCTGAATTGCTATTTGTCTCCTAAAACAAGCTTTTGTCAGTCTTTCTTTTAAAAGTTGCTCATTTCACGACCCAAAATGAAAAAGTCTCAGCTATCAAATTATATTTAACACATATAAATAATTCAATAAATCTAATATCTCTCGAACTTTAGAAAAATTAACACCAAAGGTTTCAAGTCACCACATATCCAAAAGCCGTCCACAACTCTTATCCTCAGCACAAGTACAATAAATATTATTAGAAATGGTATTGAGCCTGGTACATTTGGGATTTGAGATATCTCAGACTTAACCCCTTAATGACCGGACCATTTTTCAATTTTCTTACCCTTAATGACAATGGCTATTTTTACATTTCTGCAGTGTTTGTGTTTAGCTGTAATTTTCCTCTTACTCATTTACTTTACCCACACATATTATATACCGTTTTTCTCGCCATTAAATGGACTTTCTAAAGATACCATTATTTTCATCATATCTTATAATTTACTATAAAAAATATATAAAATATGAGGAAAAAAATTGAAAAAAAACACACTTTTTCTAACTTTTACCCCAAAAGCTGTTACACATCTACAACCACCAAAAAACACCCATTCTAAATAGTTTCTAAATTTTGTCCCGAGTTTAGAAATACCCAATGTTTACATGTTCTTTGCTTTTTTTGCAAGTTATAGGGCCATAAATACAAGTAGCACTTTGCTATTTCCAAACCACTTTTTTTCAAAATTAGCGCTAGTTACATTGGGACACTGATATCTTTCAGGAATCCCTGAATATCCCTTGACATGTATATATTTATATTTAGAAGACATCCCAAAGCATTTATCTAGGCCCATTTTGGTATATTTCATGCCACCATTTCACCGCCAAATGCGATCAAATAAAAAAAATTGTTGACTTTTTCACAATTTTTTTCACAAACTTTAGGTTTCTCGCTGAATTTATTTACAAACAACTTGTGCAATTATGGCATAAATGGTTGTAAATACTTCTCTGGGATCCCCTTTGTTCAGAAATAGCAGACCTATATGGATTTGGCGTTGCTTTTTGGTAATTAGAAGGCCGCTAAATGCCACTGCGCACCACACGTGTATTATGCCCAGCAGTGAAGGGGTTAATTAGGGAGCTTGTAGGGAGCTTTTAGGTTTAATTTTAGCTTTAGTGTAGTGTAGTAGACAACCCAAATTATTGATCTAGGCCCATTTTGGTATATTTCATGCCACCATTTAACCGCCAAATACGATCAAATTAAAAAAACAACTTACATTTTTCAAAATTTTAGGTTTCTCACTGAAATTATTTACAAACAGCTTGTGCAATTATGGCACAAATGGTTGTAAATGCTTCTCTGGGATCCCCTTTGTTCAGAAATAGCAGACATATATGGCTTTGGTGTTGCTTTTTGGTAATAATAAGGCCGTTAAATACTGCTGCGCACCACACTTGTAATATGCCCAGCAGTTAAGGGGTTAATTAGGTAGCTTGTGGGGTTAATTTTGAGCTTTAGTGTAGAGATCAGCCTCCCACCTGACACATCCCACCCCCTGATCCCCCCCTGACCCCCCTCAAACAGCTCTCTTCCCTCCCCACCTCACAATTGTCACCGCCATATTAAGTACTGGCAGAAAGTCTGCCAGTACTAAAATAAAAATATTTTTTTTTATTTTTTTTTATTTTTTGTCATACAGTCTGCAGTGATGGATCCCCCCTTACCCCACAACCTCCCTGATCCCCCCATACATCTTTCTAACCCTCCCCCTCTATCTATTTGCCGCCATCTTGGGTACTGGCAGCTGTCTGCCAGTACCCAATTTACTCCCCAAAATATTTTTTTTTACTTTTTTAATATAAAATATTTGTTTTCTGTAGTGTAGCTGGCCCCCCTAAATAATCTACATCCCTCCCCCTCCCAGATCCCTTACTAAAAAACAGAGATGCCCCTGCATCTACATCAATCTTTTTATTTTCAAGTTGCCCCACCCTCCCCCACCGCAACCGTCGCACCGGGTAAAACAAGAAGGATATTCTACGATCGGTTGGGGAATCAACACCTAGGGGCATAATTTGTAAAAGCAGCTCCCACCCACCAACTAGTTTGTGCACATACATAGCTGATGCAGATGGGGCCAAAGAGTGGCCCTTTCTGCATCGGTATGTGAAATGGGGATTGTAGTGATGCCTCAATATTGAGGCATCACTACAATCCCTTGTAAGCAGCTGGAAGCGATCATGATCGCTTCCAGCACTTCAGACAACAGAGGACATACCAGGTACGTCAACTGTCATTAAGGGAAGTTTTTTCTATGACGTACCTGGTACGTCCTCTGTCATTAAGGGGTTAAAGGGACACTGAACCCAAATTTTTTTCTTTCGTGATTCAGATAGAGCATGACATTTTAAGCAACTTTATAATTTACTCCTATTATCAAATTTTCTTCATTCACTTTGTATCTTTATTTTAAATGCAAGAATGTAAATTTAGATGCTGGCCCATTTTTGGTGAACAACCTGGGTTGTTCTTGCTGATTGGTGGATAAATCCATCCACCGATAAGAAAGTGCTGTCCAGATTGCTGAACCAAAAAAAGCTTAGATGCCTTCTTTTTCAAATAAAGATAGCAAGAGAATGAAGAAAAATTGATAATAGGAGTAAATAAGAAAGTTGCTTAAAATTGCATGCTCTATCTGAATCACAAAATAAAAATTTTGGGTTCAGTGTCCCTTTAATATAAGGCTATATGCTCAGGTGGTTATACACCGACAAATTACCCTAGAAAACAGCGTAGCAACAAGAGAACAACATCCAACCTGCCCCACACAACTGTATTACTGGCCCTTGAAAAAACATCTAGACAAGTAGGCTAAAGATAAAGAAAAATAGCACAAGTAGATAATAATGCTAATAGCGGTAGCGAGACAGCAACTAAAGATCTCTAAAAATGATTAAAAAAAAGTTATTGCCATCTAGAGGCATACTGACAACCCACCGACCCCCTGTCCAACCAAAGTGATGCTCCACCTAACCATGTCCTGACTCTAGATATGCAGTACTGGAAAGGGCCATTTAGAGGTGGCCACTACTAATAAACATTGCCAATGCACATGCGCACAACAGCAGCACATCTGCATTGATATAATAGACCGTAGCCAATTTTGAATGGTCACTGTCTGATCAATGCGAAATAGAAACTTGCATTTCTGCTTTATATCAATGGTCAGATGGACAGTGGCCCATTGTCAGGCTTGTGAAAAATTATTAAAATAGTTTTTTGTAAACTGTGAACCACAACTGCAGATCCTGCATGAATTGTATCCAAATGTATCTTAAAAGGTTAAGTTAGAAGTATTAGTAACCTAATTACAATGTAACTGGTTTAAATCTTGTAATTTCCATTCATTAATTGAGAGGCAAAGAAGTATGAAAATACCAAACAGCTTATCTCAGCAGTTCCTATATGGCAATGTTACTTTACACTCACTATTGCTATTGAGTACCGTTAGCCCAGAGAGGTAAAGCAGTGAATATAGAAGCAACTGTACCAGACTACTGCAGTATGAATTTTATTAGAATATACTAATAAAGTGATACAGATTGGAGTGAACAAACAGGCTTACCGGAACAACTGAGAAGTGATCATGAAATACAGCAGATGGAATCGCAGGTACCGGCTGAAGTCAGCTGCAAGTAGGAGAAATTATCAGTTTTATCGTGAGTTAGAGCAGCGTCTGGTAGGGTCTGAGACAGGGGCGGAACTACGGGCGGTGCAGAGTACGCAACTGCGACCGGGCCCCCGGGGGGGGGGCAGCTTCAGCAAAAAAAAATTAAAAAATGTTTTAATAAAAAACATTGACCTGCCACTGCCTGCACTGATATCATTTTAGTATGACATGATGCTTCATGTCTCTTAATGTCTCTGTCTCTGACTACAGGGATTAGTGTTTCTGTTTTACCCATTGGCCGCGCCGCGCCCGGAACTTAGTTAACTTCCATCATAATCCCTGACTGACTGTGATTCGCTTTGGTGGTTGGCGCCCGCACGCACATTGATTCCGCTCCTGACTGCATGGGTAATCTGCTCAATCGGCTCATGACTGCACATGTAGTAAGTCAGTGTGAGAGACTGAGTGAGAGACTGAGTGAGAGACGAGTGATGAGCAGAGGCAGCTGAGCGAGGAGGGCGGCTAGAGATGGCAACTCGGCTAGTGGTGGTGAGTCAGTGTGAGGCTGAGTGGCATTGTGGCAGGCTGCTAGGCTGATTAAATTGAACCAGTAACTGGATTAGTGGACTGGACAGGTGTCAGGTGGTCAGAAGTGCAATGCCTGCAACCGGTGAGGCTGAGCGTTTTAGGGGAGTATGAGGGCCGAACCATCTCACAGACTGTATCACTTCACAGTCACACACTACATATAGTACTGGCTGGGGGTAGTAGGAACCTAGGGTCACTATAATATCACCATATCACCATAAAAAGCATGCAAATGGGCAGCCAAGGAGCCAAATCACTGCTGCATAGGTGTAATGGACAATTAATAACTGCATAACAACTCAATATACTACAAGATGCTTTTTTTACCTGCTAACATTAGATTTTTATATTTAGTAGCAGAACACTATAATGAATTTAATTATATTTGAATGGTCCAACTCATGCTACATTTGTGACTCATGCTACATTTGTGACATTGCCTGAGAGTATAAGTACTGTAAGTTTTAACTACAAGAAAATAAAAGTAGCCTTTAATTCTAGTATCTCTCCATTGCAGATGTTTTGTATTTATTTATGTATTTATTTTGATAGAAATTATGTTGACTGTATAAAAATGTATTTTACCCAGAAAACAAAGTGCTATAAATTGGGTTGACAACTGTGCATCATGCATGGGAATTGTGGCCAAATAAGTGGATAAATCATTTGCAATAAAAGGGTTAAATATTGCTGTCTATGTGATACTAATAATGCTGTAAAATACTAACTTGGTAACATAGAACAACCCACGGGGTCAGGAAGTCATGGCTCATAGAATTACAATGCTTGTTCCTCTCTCTATAAACCATTTGATTTAAGCTCCTTTGATATTTGATTAATATTTAATATAATAATAATAAAGATTTGTTTTTCCATGACCTCACAGGGTGATGACTGTAATGTACAATTAAACCAAAGCTTAAACCTATAGGCATGTGCACGTATGTATGTGTGTATATGTGTGTGTGTATGTATATGTTTGTGTTTATGTGTGTGTATGTGTGTGTGTATTTATGCATGTATGTTTGTGTTTATGTGTGTGTGTGTGTGTGTGTATGTGTATTTATGAATGTATGTTTGTGTTTATGTGTGTGTGTGTGTGTGTGTATGTGTATGTGTGTATTTATGCATGTATGATTGTGTTTATGTGTGTATGTGTGTGTGTATTTATGCATGTATGTTTGTGTTTATGTGTGTGTGTGTATGTGTATTTATGAATGTATGTTTGTGTTTATGTGTGTGTGTGTGTGCATGTGTATGTGTGTATTTATGCATGTATGATTGTGTTTATGTGTGTGTGTGTATGTGTGTGTGTATTTATGCATGTATGTTTGTGTTTATGTGTGTGTATGTGTGTGTGTGTATTTATGCATGTATGTTTGCGTTTATGTGTGTGTGTGTGTATTTATGCATGTATGTTTGTGTTTATGTGTGTGTGCGTGTGTATGTGTATGTATGTGACTGTGTGTTATGACTCCAGGTTGTTATGACACTGTTTTGATGCCAGATTGCTCTGTCTCTCGTCACCTGTGCCGCGTCTTGTCACCCGTGACACATCGCGTCACCTTTGGCGCATCGCGTCACCTTTGGCGCACTTTTTCCTTTAAATGCCATTCAGTTTATCTGTCTCATTGCCCTAGTATTGAGTGTATCTCATGGGTGTGCCTTGAACTATATTTTTGGATATCGAATTCTGGCTTGTGACCTGGACCTCCTTTTAACCATTCTTCTCTGATTCCATTCTGTTTGTTGCTGACCTTGGATTTTCCTTACTAGGCTTTTGGACTCTGATTCTGTTTCCAGCTACCGTTTGGTTTGAACTCTGGCCTGTCGACTCTGCCTTGACCTTTCCGGTCATTTCCTGGTTTATTTCTCCGGGCTTTCCTCCTGGTGCTCAGCCTATCCCCTCCTGGGTCCTAACGCCAATATCCCAAAGATTTTTCATTATTGCTCCACTTGATGCCAGGATAACAAGATTACTGGCCAAGTTTGGTTTAATGGCGAAATATCTGAAGGATTCTAACACTGTGATGTCTATTTATCAAGCTGTCAACCGCAAATACGCTGGAATTCCACATCGTAATTGTGGCGAGCTTGATTCCACTTATTTATCAAAGCCTACAGACTGGCAAAAGTTGAAATTAGTGACGTAACATACGATCCGTCAGTCTCAGTCCGACACAGATCGATGCTTACGTCACTACAGATGTTCCAAATGCAAATTTGGCACTATCTTACTACTTTTGCTAGTTAACAAATATCTAACAGGTACGCTCGCCACTTTTCCGGCCCAGCATACCTGCTTTTCAATCCGCCGCCCTGGAGGCGGCAGATGCCATAGGAATCAAAAGCTCATGTTCGCTGCTGCCGATATCCCATTGATTCCTATAGGAGAATAAAAGTTATGTTTACACCTAACACCCTAACATAAGCCCTGAGTCTAAACACCCCTAATCTGCCGCCCCCTACACCGCCGCCACCTACATTATACTTATTAACCCCTAAACTGCCGCCCCCTACACTGCCGCCACCTACATTATACTTATTAACCCCTAATATGCCGCCCCGACACCGCTGCCACCTACATTATACTTATTAACCCCTAATCTGCTGCCCCTATACCACCGCCACCTACATAAAAGTATTAACCCCTATCCCGCGGCTGTCGGAGCCAACAGCAACTAAATAAAGTTATTAACCCCTAAACCCCTGGCCTCCCACATCACTACCACTTACTAAACCTATTAAACCCTAAACCGCCAGCTCCCTAAACCTAACAACCCGCTAACATTGCATTAAATATTAATTCATCCCTATCTTATAATAAATTTAAACTTACCTTTAGATTTAAATTAAACTATATTGAACTAATAATTAATCTAACATAACTGTTAGACTAAATTACATTAAACTACATTAAAATAATTAATCTACCATAACTGCTAGACTAAAATTACATTAAACTACATTAAATTATATTAAACTAATAATTAATCTACAACAGAGGGGGATCCGGAATACGGTCAAAACCACTGGTCAATGCAGCAACTAAAAATATGAAAAAGCTGCTTTCCTACACACCCGGAGTGCCGCAGTAAGAGGGAGATCAAGGGAGGGAGAGACGGTCTATGATTAAGCGCCACCAGGGGGCGCAAAACACGTAAGACATCTCCTTTGTGTCTGTACCTTGTCTGAGTGCTCCACATTTTTAATGTGTATAATAAAATGGATTTTTATTTCTTTCACTAACCTAGTAGTGCCTGTTACTTTGTGTGTTACGTAATAATTAATCTACCCTAACTGTTAGACTAAAATTACAATAAACTAAATATATTATATAGTTAAAAACCTAACCCTACTCAAATAATTTAAATCTACTATTTCAAATTACAAAGTTACAAAAAACTAAGTTACACAAAATAACAAACACTAAGTTACACAAAATAAAAAATAAAGTATCAAAGATTTAAACTAATCTAAGAGCCCTATGAAAATAAAAAAGCTTCCCCCCCTCAAAATGAAAAAAAAAACCCTAGCCTACAATAAACTACCAATGGCCCTTAAAAGAGCCTTTTGCGGGGCATTGCCCCAAAGAAATCAGTTATTTTACCTGTAAATAAAAAATACAAATACCCCCCCAACAGTAAAATCCACCACCCACACAACCAACCCCCCCCCCCCAAAAAAAACTAATCTAACAAAAAATTAGCTCCCCATTGCCCTGAAAAGGGCATTTGTATGGGCATTGCCCTTAAAAGGGCATTTAGCTCTTTTTCAAAAGCCCAAACCCTAATCTGAAATTAAAACCCACCCAATAAACCCTTAAAAAAAAGCCTAACACTAACCCCTGAAGATCCACTTTCAGTTTCCACTTACAGCAGCTCCTTCTTCAAGACATCCGACGCAGAGCATCCTCTTCATTCAATGTCTTCTTTACAATGAATATTCCTTTAAATGACGTCATCCAAGATGGCATCCCTTAGATTCCGATTGGCTGATATCATTCTATCAGCCAATCGTAATTAAGGTTGAAAAAATCCTATTGGCTGTTGCAATCAGCCAATAGGATTGAGCTTACATTCTATTGGCTATTCCAATCAGCCAATAGAATGCAAGCTCAATCCTATTGGCTGATTGCAACAGTCAATAGGATTTTTTCAACCTTAATTCCGATTGGCTGTATGTAAGGGACGCCATCTTGGAAGACGTCATTTAAAGGAATATTCATTGTAAAGAAGTCGCTCCATGCCGGATGGATGAAGATAGAAGATGCCGTCTGGATGAAGACTTCTGCCCGGTTGGATGAAGACGTCGGTCCGCTTGGATGAAGACTTCTGCCAAATTCAATGAGGACTGCTGCCGCTTCATTGAGAATGGATGTCAGCTCTTCAAAACTGTAAGTGGATCTTTGGGGGTTAGTGTTAGGCTTTTTTAAGGGTTTATTGGGTGGGTTTTAATTTTAGATTAGGGTTTGGGCTTTTGAAAAAGAGCTAAATGCCCTTTTAAGGGCAATGCCAATACAAATGCCCTTTTCAGGGCAATGGGGGAGCTTAGGTTGTTTAGATAAGGTTTTTTTTGGGGGGGTTGTGTGGGTGGTGGGTTTTACTGTTGGGGGGGTATTTGTATTTTTTATTTACAGGTAAAAAAGCAGATTCCTTTGGGGCAATGCCCCGCAAAAGGCCCTTTTAAGGGCCATTGGTAGTTTATTGTAGGCTAGGGGTTTTTTTATTTTGGGGGGGCTTTTTTATTTTCATAGGTCTCTTAGATTAGGTGTGATTAGTTTAAATCTTTGATAATTTATTTTTTATTTTGTGTAACTTAGTGTTTTTTTTTTTTACTTTGTAATTTGTAATTGTAGATTTAAATTATTTGAGTAGGGTTAGGTTTTTAACTATATAATATATTTAATTTAATTTGTAGTTTAATGTAATTTTAGTCTAACAGTTAGGGTAGATTAATTATTAGTTTAATGTAATTTAGTCTAACAGTTAGGGTAGATAAATTATTAGTTTAATATAGTTTAATTTAAATCTAAAGGTAAGTTTAAATTTATTATAAGATAGGGATGAGTTAATATTTAATATAAAGTTAGCGGGTTGATAGGTTTAGGGTTTAATACAGGGAGTGCAGAATTATTAGGCAAGTTGTATTTTTGAGGATTAATTTTATTATTGAACAACAACCATGTTCTCAATGAACCCAAAAAATTCATTAATATCAAAGCTGAATAGTTTTGGAAGTAGTTTTTAGTTTGTTTTTAGTTATAGCTATTTTAGGGGGATATCTGTGTGTGCAGGTGACTATTACTGTGCATAATTATTAGGCAACTTAACAAAAAACAAATATATACCCATTTCAATTATTTATTTTTACCAGTGAAACCAATATAACATCTCAACATTCACAAATATACATTTCTGACATTCAAAAACAAAACAAAAACAAATCAGTGACCAATATAGCCACCTTTGTTTGCAAGGACACTCAAAAGCCTGCCATCCATGGATTCTGTCAGTGTTTTGATCTGTTCACCATCAACATTGCGTGCAGCAGCAACCACAGCCTCCCAGACACTGTTCAGAGAGGTGTACTGTTTTCCCTCCTTGTAAATCTCACATTTGATGATGGACCACAGGTTCTCAATGGGGTTCAGATCAGGTGAACAAGGAGGCCATGTCATTAGATTTTCTTCTTTTATACCCTTTCTTGCCAGCCACGCTGTGGAGTACTTGGACGCGTGTGATGGAGCATTGTCCTGCATGAAAATCATGTTTTTCTTGAAGGATGCAGACTTCTTCCTGTACCACTGCTTGAAGAAGGTGTCTTCCAGAAACTGGCAGTAGGACTGGGAGTTGAGCTTGACTCCATCCTCAACCCGAAAAGGCCCCACAAGCTCATCTTTGATGATACCAGCCCAAACCAGTACTCCACCTCCACCTTGCTGGCGTCTGAGTCGGACTGGAGCTCTCTGCCCTTTACCAATCCAGCCACGGGCCCATCCATCTGGCCCATCAAGACTCACTCTCATTTCATCAGTCCATAAAACCTTAGAAAAATCAGTCTTGAGATATTTCTTGGCCCAGTCTTGACGTTTGAGCTTGTGTGTCTTGTTCAGTGGTGGTCGTCTTTCAGCCTTTCTTACCTTGGCCATGTCTCTGAGTATTGCACACCTTGTGCTTTTGGGCACTCCAGTGATGTTGCAGCTCTGAAATATGGCCAAACTGGTGGCAAGTGGCATCTTGGCAGCTGCACGCTTGACTTTTCTCAGTTCATGGGCAGTTATTTTGCGCCTTGGTTTTTCCACACGCTTCTTGCGACCCTGTTGACTATTTTGAATGAAAAGCTTGATTGCTCGATGATCACGCTTCAGAAGCTTTGCAATTTTAAGAGTGCTGCATCCCTCTGCAAGATATCTCACTATTTTTGACTTTTCTGAGCCTGTCAAGTCCTTCTTTTGACCCATTTTGCCAAAGGAAAGGAAGTTGCCTAATAATTATGCACACCTGATATAGGGTGTTGATGTCATTAGACCACACCCCTTCTCATTACAGAGATGCACATCACCTAATATGCTTAATTGGTAGTAGGCTTTCAAGCCTATACAGCTTGGAGTAAGACAACATGCATAAAGAGGATGATGTGGTCAAAATACTCATTTGCCTAATAATTCTGCACTCCCTGTAGGTTAATTTAGTTTATGGCGATGTGGGTTGCTGGTGGTTTAGGGGTTAATAGGTTTAGTAAGTGGTAGTGATGTGGGAGGCCAGGGGTTTAGGGGTTAATAACTTGTAAGCACACTTCTTTGGCCTTACCGCAAAACGACTTACATAAACTTTGTAAAGTTGGTTGTGTGGGTGGTGGGTTTTACTGTTGGGGGGGTTGTTTGTATTTTTTTTACAGGTAAAAGAGCTGGGGCGCGATCCGATATAGATCATAGTTTGCGGCACAAGTGAGGGAACCCCCGCCGCCCGTAGTTTCAGCTCGCAACTCGAGCTATCTCATATACGGCGCCGTCAGATGCTAAAGTGCCGTAAGTTGGATAAACCAGCGATGTCCAGAAATCTGCGTAAGTACAAATTTCTGGAGTCGCCAGTGACTTAAGGCACTTTAGAAACTGCTGGCGCCTACAAAACCTGACTAAGTTATAAAATCTCCCGTACTGTCTAACACGCCTCCCAAACATAGCCCGACACGTATACCCCTCTATCCGCTATCCCCCCTCACTCTCCTAATAATAAAAAAATGTATTAACCCCTAAACCGCTGCTCCCGGACCCCGCCGCACCTAATAAAGTTATTAACCCCTAAACCACCACTCCCGGACCCCGCCGCCACCTACATTAACTACCCCCTAATGTGAGCCCCTTACACCGCCGCCACCTAAATTAACTACCCCTTAATGTGAGCTCCTACCACGCCGACAGCTATATTAACTACCCCCTAATGTGAGCTCCTACCCCGCCGCCAGCTACATTAACTACCGGCTAATGTGAGCTCCTACCCCGCCGCAAGCTATATTAAAATTATTAACCCCTAATCTAATCCCCCTTCCCCGCCGCCAGCTATATTAAAATTATTAATCCCTAATTTAAATCCCCCTACCCCGCCGCCAACTATATTAAATTAATTAACCCCTATTCTAAATCCCCCTACACTACTGCCACCTATATTACATTTATTAACCCTAATCTAATCCCCCTATACCGCCGCAACCTATATTAAATTAATTAACCCCTAAAATACTAAACTATCCCTACCACTAAACCTAAGTCTAACCCTACAAATAGCCCTGAAAAGGGCTTTTTGTGTGGCATTACCCCAAAGTAAACAGCTCTATTGCCAGCCCTTAAAAGGGCTTTTTGCAGGCCATTGCCCTAAAATAATCAGCTCTTTTACCAGCCCTTAAAAGGGCTTTTGGCGGGGCTTTGTCACAAAGTAATCAGCTCTTTTGCATCTAATCTAAATCCCCCTACACCGCCGCCACCTATAATAAATGTATTACCCCCTAATCTAATCCCCCTACACCGCCGCCACCTATATTAAAAACATTACCCCCTAATCTAATCCCACTATACCGCCGCCACCTATATTAACTATATTAACCCTAATTATATTAGGGTTAATATAGTTAATATAGTTATTATATTATATATATTAACTATATTAACCCTAATTATATTAGGGTTAATATAGTTAATATAGTCATTATATTATATATATATTAAATATAATAACCCTATCTAACTCTAACACCCCTAACTAAATTCTTATTACAATAAATCTAATTAATATTAATATTATTAATTAAAATATTCCTATTTAAATCTAAATACTTACCTATAAAATAAACCCTAAGATAGCTACAATATAATTAATAATTACATTGTAGCTATTTTAGGGTTTATATTTATTTTACAGGTAACTTGGTATTTATTTTAACTAGGTACAATAGCTATTAAATAGTTAATAACTATTTAATAGCTACCTTGTTAAAATAATTACCAATTTACCTGTAAAATAAATCCTAACCTAAGTTACAAATACACCTACACTATCAATAAATTAAATAAACTACAAATATCTAAACTAAAATACAATTAAATACGCTAAACTAAATTACAAAAAAAACCAAAACACTAAATAAAAAAAAATATTCATCCAATCCGGGCGATGTCTTCATCCAAGCGGCAAAGAAGAAGTCTTCAATCCGGCGATGTCTTCATCCAAGCGGCAAAGAAGAGGTCCTCCATCCCGGCGAAGTTTTCCTCCAAGCGGCATCTTCAATCTTCTTTCTTCAGCCCTCCGACACGGAACATCCAGCTGGCCCGATGAACGACAAATGAAGTTTCCTTTAAATGACGTCATCCAAGATGGCGTCCATCAAATTCCAATTGGCTGATAGGATTCTATCAGCCAATCGGAATTAAGGTAAGAAAATCTGATTGGCTGATTAAATCAGCCAATCAGATTCAAGTTCAATCCGATTGGCTGATCCAATCAGCCAATCAGATTGAGCTCGCATTCTATTGGCTGTTCCGATCACCTTTTCATGGCTATTTGTAGGGTTACTCAAACAAAGAAGATAAAACTGAACAATATCCCTAAATTTGCATCTGTGTCATATGCAAATCTGAAGGGATTGGATAGTATATTGAAAGGCTCCCTTTAAATCAAGGTGTGATGTATCTTCAACGGTTATACAGGTGTATTAATATGTATATAAATGAATCTTCCAGTAACAGCTGTAAACCTTATATCTCACACCAAGAGCAATTGTGTTCATATAGAAAAGTCCCACAGGATGTATATGTGGAAAAGCAATTTGTAATGTAGTATAGGAAGTCCAAATATACAGAGAAAATATTTAACAAAGCACTCACTCACCCTTCTTCTTGTAGTGCAGGGGCTGAGTTTCCCTTTTCTTTCAGCGATACCAGCGCTTAAAATGCTTGTGAGTCACAAGCATGTAGAGGTTAGGAGGTTGTTCCCCCAGTCGTACAGATCCTTTGGTGTGCGTCCGGTAGGAGGGAATGTTTGCAGAGCTGCTGAGAGCGGTAAAGTGCCAGGACAAACCGCCAAACAATATTACAAGTTGAATACTTCCACACAAGTGGAAAAAGTCCAGCAGTGAATGGACCGAGAGTAGTAGAGTTTAAAGGATGCTTTTATTAGATATACATTAAAAGTACTGTGAGTAGTCACAGAAAATCAAAGCTATACCACAGCCTTAAGCAAGTCAGCCTAATAGCCCAATATCAAACGCTACAACATGTTTCGTGCTGTAGCAGCACTTCATCAGGGATAGTAAGGGGTTAACTGTTCAGCCGTTAAATACACATCCGGTCCAATCAGAAACATGCATGGCAGTTTAAACCAATCGCTGTGCCGCATGAAGAAATTGTCATGAACGCCGCTCTGGCTAATTAGCTTATTTGCATGTTCAGATTTAAACCGGCTGTAAATGACAGGTGAACAGAATAAAAGACATGATTATTCGTATGCAAATATTAAAATACAACAATAGATATTGGGTTACCTGGCTACAATTTTACATGGATGAATTAGTTCTAAAGAAAACATTGGAATATACAGTTGTATAAATAAATGAATTCACTGCCGTTGTCTTTTTCTTGTGTTTACAATAATACAATAAGAAAGTTAATACCAGCATTGTAGATTTCATATATAGGAGCCACCTAAGTTACGATATATGATATAATGTAATAAGTCTGCTACACATATAAAATTGTATATAAGCTGTATCAAAATAACAAAGTAGCAAAGTTTATTTAGTATAGTTACAAAATCGTAACAAAAGTATTTTAAATTACTCCTATTAATGGTAGGGGTAAATATGTTAAATAATAATTTAGATAAGTTTTGCAAGTTACACCCAAGGAGTGACTGCCTTGTTAAAGATCTTCATTGTTCTTACTGCAAGGGGAACCAATTATTGCCGTACCAAGATGGTGCTAAATGTAACTATAGAACATATATATAGGGAGCACTTATTATGGCGTTGAATGAGGTATCCTACTTTTTCTGACCAAGTAGGGACAATGTTCTTAGATAAAAAAATCAACACTTTAAAAACATCGTGTTTATTGTATACATGCTCAGTATTTCCAACTTGGTCATAGAAAGGGGAAACCTACTAAGTATACCTCAATGTAACAATATTTTAATCGAAATGTAGCAATTTAACTTTGTGCCTATGTTATTGAATTAAAATATGCAGTGATCTTTTAAATTTAAATGGTTTACTGACTTCGGTGCTGAAGTTAAAATTCACTGATATGATTAGTAGTATATTAGGAAATGAGGTATCTTACTTTTTCTGACCAAGTGGGGACAATGTTATTAAATCAAAAAATCAACACTTTGAAAACATTGTGTTTATTGTATACATGCTCAGTATTTCCAACTTGGTCATAGAAAGGGGAAACCTAAGTAAACCTCAATGTAACAATATTTTAATCGAAATGTAGCAATTTAACTTTGTGCCTATGTTATTGAATTAAAATATGCAGTGATCTTTTAAATTTAAATGGTTTACTGACTTTGGTGCTGAAGTCATAGGCCTAGATTTGGAGTTTGGCGGTAAAAGGGCTGTTAACGCTCCGCGGGCTTTTTTCTGGCCGCACCATAAATTTAACTCTGGTATCGAGAGTTCAAACAAATGCTGCGTTAGGCTCCAAAAAAGGAGCGTAGAGCATTTTTACCGCAAATGCAACTCTCGATACCAGAGTTGCTTACGGACGCGGCCAGCCTCAAAAACGTGCTCGTGCACGATTCTCCCATAGGAAACAATGGGACTGTTTGAGCTGAAAAAAAACCTAACACCTGCAAAAAAGCAGCGTTCAGCTCCTAACGCAGCCCCATTGTTTCCTATGGGGAAACACTTCCTACGTCTGCACCTAACACTCTAACATGTACCCCGAGTCTAAACACCCCTAACCTTACACTTATTAACCCCTATTCTGCCGCCCCCGCTATCGCTGACCCCTGCATATTATTTTTAACCCCTAATCTGCCGCTCCGTAAACCGCCGCAACCTACGTTATCCCTATGTACCCCTAATCTGCTGCCCTAACATCGCCGACCCCTATATTATATTTATTAACCCCTAATCTGCCCCCCTCAACGTCGCCGACACCTGCCTACACTTATTAACCCCTAATCTGCCGAGCGGACCTGAGCGCTACTATAATAAAGTTATTAACCCCTAATCCGCCTCACTAACCCTATCATAAATAGTATTAACCCCTAATCTGCCCTCCCTAACATCGCCGACACCTAACTTCAATTATTAACCCCTAATCTGCCGAGCGGAGCTCACCGCTATTCTAATAAATGTATTAACCCCTAAAGCTAAGTCTAACCCTAACACTAACACCCCCCTAACTTAAATATAATTTACATCTAACGAAATAAATTAACTCTTATTAAATAAATGATTCCTATTTAAAGCTAAATACTTACCTGTAAAATAAATCCTAATATAGCTACAATATAAATTATAATTATATTATAGCTATTTTAGGATTAATATTTATTTTACAGGCAACTTGGTATTTATTTTAACTAGGTACAATAGCTATTAAATAGTTAAGAACTATTTAATAGTTACTTAGTTAAAATAATAACAAATTTACCTGTAAAATAAATCCTAACCTAAGATATAATTAAACCTAACACTACCCTATCAATAAAATAATTAAATAAACTACCTACAATTACCTACAATTAACCTAACACTACACTATCAATAAATTAATTAAACACAATTCCTACAAATAAATACAATTAAATAAACTAGCTAAAGTACAAAAAATAAAAAAGAACTAAGTTACAAAAAATAAAAAAATATTTACAAACATAAGAAAAATATTACAACAATTTTAAACTAATTACACCTACTCTAAGCCCCCTAATAAAATAACAAAGCCCCCCAAAATAAAAAATTCCCTACCCTATTCTAAATTAAAAAAGTTACAAGCTCTTTTACCTTACCAGCCCTGAACAGGGCCCTTTGCGGGGCATGCCCCAAGAATTTCAGCTCTTTTGCCTGTAAAAGAATAAATACAATACCCCCCCCCAACATTACAACCCACC
This sequence comes from Bombina bombina, assembly GCF_027579735.1. Classification (NCBI taxonomy): domain Eukaryota; kingdom Metazoa; phylum Chordata; class Amphibia; order Anura; family Bombinatoridae; genus Bombina; species Bombina bombina. The sequence goes on along the minus strand of NC_069502.1, from coordinate 467,222,915 downwards.
ACCCACATACCCCTAATCTAACCCAAACCCCCCTTAAATAAACCTAACACTAAGCCCCTGAAGATCTTCCTACCTTGTCTTCACCATCCAGGTATCACCGATCCGTCCTGGCTCCAACATCTTCATCCAACCCAAGCGGGGGTTGGCGATCCATCATCCGGTGCTGAAGAGGTCCAGAAGAGGCTCCAAAGTCTTCCTCCTATCCGGCAAGAAGAGGACATCCGGACCGGCAAACATCTTCTCCAAGCGGCATCTTCGATCTTCTTCCATCCGGTGCGGAGCGGGTCCATCTTGAAGCAGGCGACGCGGATCCATCCTCTTCTTCCGTTGTCTCCCGACTAATGACGGTTCCTTTAAGGGACGTCATCCAAGATGGCGTCCCTCGAATTCCGATTGGCTGATAGGATTCTATCAGCCAATCGGAATTAAGGTAGGAATTTTCTGATTGGCTGATGGAATCAGCCAATCAGAATCAAGTTCAATCCGATTGGCTGATCCAATCAGCCAATCAGATTGAGCTCGCATTCTATTGGCTGATCGGAACAGCCAATAGAATGCGAGCTCAATCTGATTGGCTGATTGGATCAGCCAATCGGATTGAACTTGATTCTGATTGGCTGATTCCATCAGCCAATCAGAAAATTCCTACCTTAATTCCGATTGGCTGATAGAATCCTATCAGCCAATCGGAATTCGAGGGACGCCATCTTGGATGACGTCCCTTAAAGGAACCGTCATTAGTCGGGAGACAACGGAAGAAGAGGATGGATCCGCGTCGCCTGCTTCAAGATGGACCCGCTCCGCACCGGATGGAAGAAGATTGAAGATGCCGCTTGGAGAAGATGTTTGCCGGTCCGGATGTCCTCTTCTTGCCGGATAGGAGGAAGACTTTGGAGCCTCTTCTGGACCTCTTCAGCACCGGATGATGGATCGCCAACCCCCGCTTGGGTTGGATGAAGATGTTGGAGCCAGGACGGATCGGTGATACCTGGATGGTGAAGACAAAGTAGGAAGATCTTCAGGGGCTTAGTGTTAGGTTTATTTAAGGGGGGTTTGGGTTAGATTAGGGGTATGTGGGTGGTGGGTTGTAATGTTGGGGGGGGGTATTGTATTTATTCTTTTACAGGCAAAAGAGCTGAAATTCTTGGGGCATGCCCCGCAAAGGGCCCTGTTCAGGGCTGGTAAGGTAAAAGAGCTTGTAACTTTTTAAATTTAGAATAGGGTAGGGAATTTTTTATTTTGGGGGGCTTTGTTATTTTATTAGGGGGCTTAGAGTAGGTGTAATTAGTTTAAAATTGTTGTAATATTTTTCTTATGTTTGTAAATATTTTTTTATTTTTTGTAACTTAGTTCTTTTTTATTTTTTGTACTTTAGCTAGTTTATTTAATTGTATTTATTTGTAGGAATTGTGTTTAATTAATTTATTGATAGTGTAGTGTTAGGTTAATTGTAGGTAATTGTAGGTAGTTTATTTAATTATTTTATTGATAGGGTAGTGTTAGGTTTAATTATATCTTAGGTTAGGATTTATTTTACAGGTAAATTTGTTATTATTTTAACTAGGTAACTATTAAATAGTTCTTAACTATTTAATAGCTATTGTACCTAGTTAAAATAAATACCAAGTTGCCTGTAAAATAAATATTAATCCTAAAATAGCTATAATATAATTATAATTTATATTGTAGCTATATTAGGATTTATTTTACAGGTAAGTATTTAGCTTTAAATAGGAATCATTTATTTAATAAGAGTCAATTTATTTCGTTAGATGTAAATTATATTTAAGTTAGGGGGGTGTTAGTGTTAGGGTTAGACTTAGCTTTAGGGGTTAATCAATTTATTAGAATAGCGGTGAGCTCCGGTCGTCAGATTAGGGGTTAATAATTGAAGTTAGGTGTCGGCGATGTTAGGGAGGGCAGATTAGGGGGTTAATACTATTTATTATAGGGTTAGTGAGGCGGGTTAGGGGTTAATAACTTTATTATAGTAGCGCTCAGGTCAGCTCGGCAGATTAGGGTTTAATAAGTGTAGGCAGGTGTCGGCGACGTTGAGGGGGGCAGATTAGGGGTTAATAAATATAATATAGGGGTCGGCGGTGTTAGGGGTAGCAGATTAGGGGTACATAGGGATAACGTAGCTGGCGGCGACGTTGTGGGGGGCAGGTTAGGGGTTAATAAATGTAATACAGGGGTCGGCGGGGTTAGGGGCAGCAGATTAGGGGTACATAAGTATAACGTAGGTGGCGGTCGGCAGATTAGGGGTTAAAAATTTTAATCGAGTGGCAGCGATGTGGGGGGAGCTCGGTTTAGGGGTACATAGGTAGTTTATGGGTGTTAGTGTACTTTAGGGTACAGTAGTTAAGAGCTTTATGAACCGGCGTTAGCCAGAAAGCTCTTAACTCCTGCTATTTTCAGGCGGCTGGAGTTTTGTCGTTAGAGCTCTAACGCTCACTTCAGAAACGACTCTAAATACCGGCGTTAGAAAGATCCCATTGAAAAGATAGGATACGCAAATGGCGTAGGGGGATCTGCGGTATGGAAAAGTCGCGGCTGAAAAGTGAGCGTTAGACCCTTTAATCACTGACTCCAAATACCAGCGGGCGGCCAAAACCAGCGTTAGGAGCCTCTAACGCTGGTTTTGACGGCTACCGCCGAACTCCAAATCTAGGCCATAATTTGCTGATATGATTAGTAGTATATTAGGAAATGTGCTCAGTGAAAACGTGAATTGAAGAAACTAAATACTTGAAAATATTTGTTGTGACTCTATGAGTGTACTCAAATGGTATCGATATAACCAAATACTAAAAACTAAAATTAAATATAAATATATGTATGTGCACTGTGATCAAAGTTCATACTTAAATAGTCTAATAACTAATTCATGTATGTAAAGATCAGCTATTAGGCTGACTTGCTTAAGGCTGTGGTATAGCTTTGATTTTCTGTGACTACTCGCAGTACTTTTAAAGTATATCTAATAAAAGCATCCTTTAAACTCTACTACTCTCGGTCCATTCACTGCTGGACTTTTTCCACTTGTGTGGAAGTATTTGTAGGGTTAGACTTAGGTTTAGTGGTAGGGATAGTTTAGTATTTTAGGGGTTAAATAATTTAATATAGGTGGCGGCGGTATAGGGGGATTAGATTAGGGGTTAATAATTTAATATAGGTGGCGGCGGTATAGTGGGATTAGATTAGGGGTTAATAATTTTAATATAGCTGGCGGCGGGGTAGGAGCTCACATTAGGGGGTAGTTAATGTAGGTGGCGGCGGTGTAAGGGGCTCACATTAGGGGGTAGTTAATGTAGGTGGCGGCGGTGTAAGGGGCTCACATTAGGGGGTAGATAATGTAGATAATGTAGATGGCGGCGGTGTAAGGGGCTCACATTAGGGGGCAGGTAATGTAGATGGCGGCAGTGTAGGGGCTCACATTAGGGTGTTATACATTTAATGTAGGTGGCGGCGGGGTCCGGGAGCGGCGGATTAGGGGTTAAATACTTTATTAGGGATTGCGGCGGGGGATCGCGGTTGCCAGGTAGACAGACATTGCACATGCGTTAGGTGTTAGGTTTTATTTAGCAGCTAGTTTAGGGAGTTACGGGGCTCCAATAGACAGCGCAAGACTTACTACGCCTGCAATTTGTGGCGAGGTGAAAATGGAGTATAATTTCTCCATTTTCGCCATGTAAGTCCTTATGCTGTATATTGGATACCAAACTGCGCTGGTTTGGTATACCTGTCTATGGGCCAAAAAACTACGGCCAAAGGCAGAAATATACGATCGTAACTTCTAGGTTACGCCGTATATGTGATACCAAACCAGCGCAAAATATGGCGTTGCCAGCTTTTGCGGGCGACGCTGCATATCGGATCGAGGCCCAGATTACTTTGGGGCAATGCCCCACAAAAGGCCCTTTTAAGGGCTATTGGTAGTTTAGTTTAGGCTAGGTTTTTTTTTTATTTTAATAGGGCTATTAGATTAGGTGTAATTAGTTTAAATTTCTGTAATTTGTTTATTATTTTCTGTAATTTAGTGGGGGGGGTTTGTACTTTAGCTAATTTAATTTAGGTAATTGTATTTAATTTAGTTAATTTATTTAATTATAATGTAGTTTTAGGTGTTAGTGTATCTTAGGTTAGGTTTTATTTTACAGGCAAATTTGTATTTATTTTAGCTAGGTAGTTATTAAATAGTTAATAACTATTTAATAACTATTCTACCTAGTTAAAATAAATACAAACTTGCCTGTAAAATAAAAAAAAAAACCCTAGGCTAGCTACAATTTAACTATTAGTTATATTGTAGCTAGCTTAGGGTTTATTTTATAGGTATTTAGTTTTAAATAGGAATTATTTAGTTAATGATAGGAATATTTATTTAGATTTATTTAAATTATATTTAAGTTAGTGGGTGTTAGGTTTAGGGTTAGACTTAGGTTTAGGGGTTAATAATAATAATAATAATAATAATAATAACTTTAATATAGTGGGGGTGACATTGGGGGAGGCAGATTAGGAGTTAATAATATTTAACTAATGTTTGCGAGGTGGGAGTGCGGCGGTTTAGGGGTTAAAATGTTTATTATAGTGGCGGCGACGCCATGTAAGTCCTTATGCTGTATATTGGATACCAAACTGCGCTGGTTTGGTATACCTGTCTATGGGCCAAAAAACTACGGCCAAAGGCAGAAATATACGATCGTAACTTCTAGGTTACGCCGTATATGTGATACCAAACCAGCGCAAAATATGGCGTTGCCAGCTTTTGCGGGCGACGCTGCATATCGGATCGAGGCCCAGATTACTTTGGGGCAATGCCCCACAAAAGGCCCTTTTAAGGGCTATTGGTAGTTTAGTTTAGGCTAGGTTTTTTTTTATTTTAATAGGGCTATTAGATTAGGTGTAATTAGTTTAAATTTCTGTAATTTGTTTATTATTTTCTGTAATTTAGTGGGGGGGGTTTGTACTTTAGCTAATTTAATTTAGGTAATTGTATTTAATTTAGTTAATTTATTTAATTATAATGTAGTTTTAGGTGTTAGTGTATCTTAGGTTAGGTTTTATTTTACAGGCAAATTTGTATTTATTTTAGCTAGGTAGTTATTAAATAGTTAATAACTATTTAATAACTATTCTACCTAGTTAAAATAAATACAAACTTGCCTGTAAAATAAAAAAAAAACCCTAGGCTAGCTACAATTTAACTATTAGTTATATTGTAGCTAGCTTAGGGTTTATTTTATAGGTATTTAGTTTTAAATAGGAATTATTTAGTTAATGATAGGAATATTTATTTAGATTTATTTAAATTATATTTAAGTTAGTGGGTGTTAGGTTTAGGGTTAGACTTAGGTTTAGGGGTTAATAATAATAATAATAATAATAATAATAACTTTAATATAGTGGGGGTGACATTGGGGGAGGCAGATTAGGAGTTAATAATATTTAACTAATGTTTGCGAGGTGGGAGTGCGGCGGTTTAGGGGTTAAAATGTTTATTATAGTGGCGGCGACGCCATGTAAGTCCTTATGCTGTATATTGGATACCAAACTGCGCTGGTTTGGTATACCTGTCTATGGGCCAAAAAACTACGGCCAAAGGCAGAAATATACGATCGTAACTTCTAGGTTACGCCGTATATGTGATACCAAACCAGCGCAAAATATGGCGTTGCCAGCTTTTGCGGGCGACGCTGCATATCGGATCGAGGCCCAGATTACTTTGGGGCAATGCCCCACAAAAGGCCCTTTTAAGGGCTATTGGTAGTTTAGTTTAGGCTAGGTTTTTTTTTATTTTAATAGGGCTATTAGATTAGGTGTAATTAGTTTAAATTTCTGTAATTTGTTTATTATTTTCTGTAATTTAGTGGGGGGGGGTTTGTACTTTAGCTAATTTAATTTAGGTAATTGTATTTAATTTAGTTAATTTATTTAATTATAATGTAGTTTTAGGTGTTAGTGTATCTTAGGTTAGGTTTTATTTTACAGGCAAATTTGTATTTATTTTAGCTAGGTAGTTATTAAATAGTTAATAACTATTTAATAACTATTCTACCTAGTTAAAATAAATACAAACTTGCCTGTAAAATAAAAAAAAAACCCTAGGCTAGCTACAATTTAACTATTAGTTATATTGTAGCTAGCTTAGGGTTTATTTTATAGGTATTTAGTTTTAAATAGGAATTATTTAGTTAATGATAGGAATATTTATTTAGATTTATTTAAATTATATTTAAGTTAGTGGGTGTTAGGTTTAGGGTTAGACTTAGGTTTAGGGGTTAATAATAATAATAATAATAATAATAATAATAATAACTTTAATATAGTGGGGGTGACATTGGGGGAGGCGGATTAGGGGTTAATAATATTTAACTAATGTTTGCGAGGTGGGAGTGCGGCGGTTTAGGGGTTAAAATGTTTATTATAGTGGCGGCGACGTTGGGGGTGGCAGATTAGGGGTTAATAAGTGTAGGTAGGTGGCGGCGACATTGGGGCGGCAGATTAAGTGTTAATAAATAGTATGTAGGTGGCGGCAATGTTGGGGGCAGCAGATTAGGGGTTACTAAGTATAATGTAGGTGGCGGCGGTGTCCGGAGCGGCAGATTAGTGGTAAATAAGATTAATGTAGTTGTCGGCGATGTCAGGGGCGGCAAATTAGGGGTTAATAAGTGTAAGATTGGGGGTGTTTAGACTCGGGGTTTATGTTATGGTGTTAGGTGTAAACATAACTTTTATTTCCCCATAGGAATCAATGGGGCTGCGTTAAGGAGCTTTACGCTGATTTTTTGCAGGTGTTAGACTTTTCAGCCGGCTCTCCCCGTTGATTCCTATGGGGAAATTGTGCACGAGCACATTACACCAGCTCACCGCTGACTTAAGCAGCGCTAGTATTGGAGTGCGGTAATGAGCAAAATTTTGCTCAACGCTCACTTCTTGTCTTTTAACGATGGGTTTATAAAACTTGTAATACCAGCGCTGTCTGTAAGAGAGCGGTGAGCATAAACTGCTCGTTAGCACCGCACAGCCTCTAACGCAAAACTCGTAATCTAGGTGTTTCTTTTTTCAGGTTAACAAATAAATTGTTATTAGTATGCTTATCCACAATTTCAGATGCTCACTTGCATACTCAGTTCAATATACTTCTTCAATATATTCACATTCAACACTGCTGTGTCTAAAGGCATGTGTTCTGCTAATAACAGCATAGAAAACAGTTTTTTACATCTTATACCACTGCAATAAATATATATTACACTGCTGTGTCTAAAGGCATGTGTTCTGCTAATAACAGCATAGAAAACAGTTTTTTACATCTTATACCACTGCAATAAATATATATTACACTGCTGTGTCTAAAGGCATGTGTTCTGCTAATAACAGCATAGAAAACAGTTTTTTACATCTTATACCACTGCAATAAATATATATTACACTGCTGTGTCTAAAGGCATGTGTTCTGCTAATAACAGCATAGAAAACAGTTTTTTACATCTTATACCACTGCAATAAATATATATTACACTGCTGTGTCTAAAGGCATGTGTTCTGCTAATAACAGCATAGAAAACAGTTTTTTTACATCTTATACCATTGCAATAAATATATATTACACTGCTGTGTCTAAAGACGTGTTCTGCTAATAACAGCAAAGAAAAGTCTTTTTACATCTTATACCATTGCAATAAATATATATTACACTGCTGTGTCTAAAGATGTGTTCTGCTAATAACAGCAAAGAAAAGTCTTTTTACATCTTATACCATTGCAATATACTTATATCACATTAAACAAGTGTTTTGTGTTTAATTTACACTATTTATATACACAAGTTCAACATACTCATGATACTTAAATACTCTTTCAGAAATGACAAAAGAGATTTAAACTAATCACAGTTTACATTACTTTTTAACATGAAGTATTTTCTCTTTTACCTTTGTAATGATAAATAACTGCTAACTGCCATTTTACATGTCTGTACACCACATGGCAAAACGCATCAATCAATATAACACAAACTAAGGCTTAACATATGAATCTATCAAAGGTACAGATGAAATATATGTAATCACTGTGCATCTATTGGTTTTAACCCATAATGATACAGTAAACCTTGCTTGCTTTTACATCTTGCATTAACCCCTTGAGTGCTAATGACGGCTCTGAGCCGTCACAGAGTTTCCCACTCTGGTGCTAATGACGGCTCAGAGCCGTCACTAGCACTCTCCCAACTTGAGGGAGATCTGGGGGCTCCCACCGCAATAAACGTGATGACGTCACAGCGCAACTTTATTTAACATTAACAATGTAAAATATAGGAGCAGGGGGCATGCTGCTTAGAAGCCTGTATCTCAGGCATCTAAGCAGCTACAGACCCTCAAGACCCACCGTTGGAAAGGTAATCGCCTAACCTTTCCAATGGTGTAAGTCTTAGGGAAATAAGTGAAATAAATAAAAAAAGTTTAAAAAATATATTTTTAAAAATATTAAATAAAAAAAATATTTAAGAAAACCTTAGCACCCAGGTGGGAAAGTGCTTAGCACTCAAAGGGTTAATCACTCACTAATAAATTTATTATATAACACTCAATACCTGCTTTTAACTGACCATACATAATTAATGAACTCTTATGAGTCTTTTACAGGTCAGTTTTAGTTAAAATGATATTGTTTAAATAGTTTTACACACCTGTAGAACAATGAAAAGCAAAAACAGTTATTATTCTGGCACTTTCTTTTCTTTATTTCCAATTCTGACTAGAATGTCCCTTTCCCCCTCATTTAAGCATCATGCGCCACCTACAAGCTGCTTACAGAACACCTTTTACAGGACTCATAGAAACTTCAATCAGAAAAAAATTGTGTGGTGTATATTTTTCTACAATCTAATTTCCAGTCCATCACACTCTCCCCTCTTCCTTTTTGATGACTCCTGGCATCAATACTCTGTCAGTCTATTGTCTCTTAGGCAGTCATCTAACAAGTCCAGATAGGTATTGGTTCCCACCAAGGAACTGCATTAACATTAACAAAATTATGTAAGTTTGCACTGTGTTAATCTGACTTTGTAAATTGGCTGACCTAATGTGTCATACGTCAAAATTTCTTTAGGCTTTGTATGTCTGTTTGATCTTCTCACAGAATCTGGTTCTTCTCCATCACTGTTCTCCAGTTGCATTTCTTGTCTTGCATGTAATGCTTGACTTGGCAGAGGCAATTCTTCTGGTTCTAGCCTAACCATTTCCTCTTCCTTAATCTGGCAGACAGTCTCTCTCCTGTCTTCCTGTTCATGTACTGTTTCTAATGTTGTTGTTGTTGTAGTATTGAACTCTTTTGCGGAAGGTCTTAATGGAGGTATATATTCAGTTTGAGACTTTTGTTGAGGTGCAGGATGGTCATGGTTTACTGTAGTCACTGGTACCATTCTTCCTCATCCGAGCATTCCTCCTCTTGGTCCATATCTGTCTCTGTGTCTTTTCTCTTACCCACTTGTCTTTTTTTCACTGGCACCTTGTCTTCAACAGGTAAGTCATTCACTGGTAGTAAAAGATTTCTGTGCAATACTTGAATAGTCTTTTTACCAGTTTCAGATTGGATCTTGTACACAGGCCCATATTTGATCCTTTCCTCCACTTTGTTCACTGATTTTTCCCAGTATGGATGAAGCTTACCCGGAACTCCTCTCTCAGAGAGATTTCATACTAACACCCCATCACCAGGTTGAAGAGGTACTCCTTTCACCATTCTATCATAGTACTTCTTTCCTTTAGCAGATAATTTTTGGCTATTTTTGGATGCAATTTTGTGAATGAAAAGTTTTGGAGTAACAAAGTACATCGTCCAGGTATGGGGAACAACATTTGTCTCTGATGCCCTCTAGCACACTCTCCATGCACCTTTAAAAGGCTGCTGGGGCATTAGTTAGTCCGAACGGAATACACTTCCACTCATAAGGGTATATTTATCAATGTGCGAGTGGACATGATACGTAGTAGTTTTTGTGAACTGCTGGTGCAATGCCTCCCCCTGCAGATTCTCGGCCATTCAGCCACTAGCAGGGGGGTGTCAATCAACCCGATCGTATTCGATTGGGTTGATTTTTGTCTGCCGCCTCAGGGCAGGCAGACAAGTTATGGAGCCTGAAGGTTCGCCGGAAACAAGGGGCCTCAAGCTCCATACGGAGCTTGATAAATATGGCCCATAGAGTCCCCATGGAGTGCTGAAACAGTCATATGTCTTGACTCCTCATCCACAAAGCCTTGATGATAAGCACTACCCTGGTCCAGGATCGAGAACCATGTAAATCCTCCTAGACTATCCAGCAAATCTTGTATTCTAGGTAGTGGGTATCTGTCTGGAATAGTCTTTAGATTTAACTCCCAAAAGTCAACACATAGCCGCAAGCTACTGTCCTTCTTTTGGACACAAACAACTGGTTATGAGTAAGCAGAGGAAGATTTCTTTATCCAACCTCGGTCAAGGAGGTTTTGGACATACTCTTTCACTTCCTTGTATTTGGAATTGAATTGTAGCATTTCTGAACGTGGAGTCATCTTTCAAATTTATCTTCAATTTCAGATTTGGGATTCATCCTATATCTTCATCATCTTCAGCGAAGACATTTGAATTGTCATATAGCATTTGTCAGACTATCTCCTGTTCTTGTGCTGAGAGATGTTCTAAATTGACAGGTGGGTGCCATTTAATGATTTTATTAATGGGTAATTGACTCCCACTATCCACTTGACTGAGTTGATTTACATGAACCACACTTTCCTTCTAGTTATTTCCTTTTCTAACACCATCAATTGGGATGAAGGGTAGGACTTCAGATACTGGAGTAATGGTACAAAACACTGTTCTTGGAGGAAGGTAAATGTCATGTTGAGTGTGATTCGGGACAGGGATTAGGACAACTTTAGAGACACCACTTGGCACATCTACCACTGTAGGAAACAGTTCAAGGCCATCTTGGACTGGACATTCTGGAAGTGGTTCAAATGACATGACTCCTCCTTCAGACCATGTTCTAATTCTGCATTTTATTTCTCAAATTGTGAGTCCACTTTGACCACACAACTGTCAGACATTTCATCTGAATCTGTTACTTGATTGACAACATTGACAATGTTGTTAACTATTCTCTGTTTTATTTTTATAGCTTCACTCAACAGAATAGTCAAGTCCTGAGTACTATTTGACTGGTCACTGTTTTCTCTGATCAATTCTTCAATGATGTTTAAACCAAGAAGTGGATTATTATTACAACAGTCGCTCACCAGCATTGACATATGACTGGCAAAGTTTCCATGTCCCTTACTTTTGAGTTCAATAAGTACTTCAATCCATCCAATAAATGGAATGACAGAGCCATTGGCGGCAATGATATGTAGCGTGCTGTAGGAAAGTAGATCTTCTATAGGCTTTATGGAAACATCCGGAAGAAACATTCCTAGCCATGTCTCTCCTACCATTCTGACTTGAGCTCCTGTGTCCAACAACATTTCAACAAGAACACTATTCATCCAACATGACAGCATATATTTTCTGCCAATCAGTTGTGCTATTCGTTGTTTTGATGACTTACTTTTTGTTTGAATTGAATTTGTTGAACTATGAATAGACACACAATTAACCTTAGCATGGGACAGATTATTTGAAGTGGTCACTGGTTGTCTCACCTTTATTCTCTTCTTTCAGCAGCCAACTGCTCTGTGTTCTGCCTGGCCACAGAGGAAGCAATGGCAGCTGTCCAGATTTCCTAGTTAGATTCAGTCGTCACATCTGTGCTTGCTTTTGGCTTTATCTGGAATTTGAATATTTATTAATAGCAAAGCAATTTGATTTTCAATTATGGCAGTAGGTCTCATCATATTTTCATTTTTTTTTTTTTTGTGAGAATAGAAACCTGAGCTGTCAGTTCCACTAAAGCAGTGCAATTTGCTCTACTTTTTCCCTCAACTCTCTTTTGTAACGTCTCATAATTTTTCTCACTATCCACTTGTGCCTGGGATGAACTAACAGTCAGAAGCTTGTGTCTGTGTACAGTGTTTAGACGTTTCTGCCTTTCTGTTTCTTCATTGGCTGATTTTGTGATCTGCTCTAGGATAAAGTCGTCAGTCACTGTTAATTCCACGATGTTGAGATGCAGAAAGAACTTTTTGTTTTAATCCCACTAAATTATAGACAAACTGCTGTGGTGTTTCTTTATCTAACTGTTTAGCATTGCTAAGCTCCTGAAACAACTCAGTACAACTTTGTTCTCTCATATGTGACTTCAAAAACCTTTTTAATTCTGAAACAGTGAGATCATCTTTGTTAGTCAACATGTCTTTAAAGTTACCAAGTTTGATCATTCTTAAAACTGTGAGTATGATTATTATTATTATTATCATTTATTTATAAAGCACCAGCAGATTACAAGGCGCTATACAAAGAATAAAAAACATTGCAGGGATACAGTAATACACAAACAAGTACAGTAGGGTTAAATAAAAGTTGTAGGTGCGATAATTCAGTTATACAAAAGGAGAGGAATGCCCTGCCCTTAAAGGGTCAGTAAACCTTAAAAACAATGTTATATAATTCTGCACATAGTGCAGAATTATATAACATTATATTCGCCAAACTTTGTAAATCATAATATTCCCTTTTTATTTTGGAAAAATACCGCTGTTTTACAGACCCGCTCTCTGTACTCTGCTGAGCGGGTCTGTTGTTTTTACTGAGCGCATCTGGCCAGCTGTATAGTCACAGCCCGGCCCGACCGCGCCATTAGACACAGTGCAGCTCGCTCCTGCTGTCAGACAGAGCGGGAGCGAGCTGCACTGTGTCTAATGGCACGGTCAGGCCGGGCTGTGACTATACAGCTGGCCCGGTGCGCTCAGTAAAAACAACAGACCCGCTCAGCAGAGTACAGAGAGCGGGTCTGTAAAACAGCGGTATTTTTAGAAAATAAAAAGGGAATATTATGATTTACAAAGTTTGGCTAATATAACGTTATATAATTCTGCACTATGTGCAGAATTATATAACAATATTTTTAAGGTTTACTGTCCCTTTAAGCACAATTAGTAGTAGTTCACTTTAAACACAAAGTGGCCTGCAGGTAAAAAGGCTCTCAAGCTTACAATCTAAAGGAGAGGGAATGGACACAGAAGGTAAGGGAGGTAAACTGAGAGTGAGTGATGACATGGGGGAGTGTGTGGTGACTGAGCATGTCAGATTTTGAAAAGTGTAAAAGAATGTGGTAAAATGTCAGTACAAAGGCTATGAGTCTGAAGTGGTTTCGCTATCCTGGATTATTAGTGACAGCTGCACATAATTACTGTTAGAAGGTGTGTGTATATATTAAGGTAAACAATAGGTTGGGTGGTGGTGGGCTAGTGCTTGCAAATCTGGAGTCTGATGTTAGGTGTGAAGCTTGTAAAATGTATTTGCAAATATGGAGTCTGATGTTAGGTGTGAGGTTTGTAAAATGTCTTTGCAAATCTGGAGTCTGATGTTAGGTGTGAGACTGTGGAAAGAGAGAGGAGGGTAAACACTGGAGGAGGGGTTTGAGACACGGCAGTGGGGGAGAAAAAGTTTGGAAACAAAGATTGGAGACAAAGATTGTATAAAAAAGATTGGAATATTACAATGAGATTTAAAAATAATTCCATGATAGTCCAACAGAAATAAGAAATAATTGCACTCAGTATCTTGATTGGAGAGAGGCCAGTCAGGTGAATTACCTTGTAAAATGTCTTTGCAAATCTGAAGTCTGATGTTAGGTGTAAGGCTTGTAAAATGTCTTTGCAAATCTGGAGTCTGATGTTAGGTGTGAGGCTTGTAAAATGTCTTTGCAAATCTGGAGTCTTATGTTAGGTGTAAGGCTTGTAAAATGTCTTTGAAAATCTGGAGTCTGATGTTAGGTATGAGGCTTGTAAAATGATTTCAGATTCAAAGAATTATTCTTTCAGACCCTCATCAATTTGTCTACATACACTGTTGTAACTCATGTCTGAACCACAATCTGAAATTACACCACCATGCATTTTGAATTCTCTGCGTGGCAATAAAGCAGCAACATCAGTTAGTCTAACCATCCCAGATACCTATTCTGTGATTGAGGACTCACTGGTTGCCTCTTTGTTACTGTTTGCAATACCCATGACTGGTGTACTGTACTTGTTGGTTTTCAGTTAACCAATTTTGTCTTTGATGATAAGTAAACAAGACATACCTTGATCTTCTAAACTTTTCAGCTGATCACTTCTCATGTAGTCCACAAATAAATTTAACAAGTTCAGGTTCTTTGGTACCGGTCACTGCTGGAACTTGAATATCTCTTTCATCTTCCAGTGAAAGAGCGAGTATATGAAGCTGTTCCTCACTAAGCAGATGAAGTTGCTTTTGGATGTCCCACAGCAGTGCACGAAGAGGAGACGCCATCTCTGCAGGAATCTGAAGACTTGCACTCACAAGGCAGATGACACTCACAGTTCTCCTTGTAGCTCCACTCACAGTTTTGTGTTGGTCTCACACTTCCCTCTCACCGGTGGCTCAACGCATCCCGGATGAGCCCCCAAAATGTTACCAGTTTCATACATGGGAAAATTAGAGGCAGTAACTGTAGAACAATGAGAAGCATTGATAACATTTACAACATTAACAACATATTTTCTTTTTTCAGGTTAACAAATAAATTGCTATTAGTATGCGTATCCACAATTTCAAATGCTCACTTGCATACTCAGTTCAATATACTTCTTCAATATATTCAAAATTCACACTGTTGTTTCTAAAGGCATGTGTTCTGCTAATAACAGCATAGATTATTTTTTTTTTACATCTTATACCATTGCAATACACTTATATCCCATTAAACAAGTGGTCTGTGTTTAATTTACACTATTTATATACACAAGTTCAACATACTCATGATACTTAAATACTCTTTCAAAATGACAAAACAGATTTAAACTAATCACAGTTTACATTACTTTAACATGAAGTATTTTCTCTGTTACCTCTTTATTGATTACATAACTACTAACTGACATTTTACATGTCTGTACATCACATAGCAAAATACATCAATCAATATAACACAAACTAAGGCTTAGCATATGCATCCATCAAAGGTACGCATGAAATATATGTAATTACTGTGCATCTATTGGTTTTAACCCATATTATTAACGATACAGTAAACCTTGCTTGCTTTTACATCTTGCATTAATCACTCACTAATAAACTTATCATATAACACTCAATACCTGCTTTTAACTGACCATACACAATTAATGAACTCTTATGAGTCTTTTACATGTCAGTTTTAGGTAAAATGATATTGTTTAAATAGTTTTACACACCTGTAGAACAATGAGCAGCAAAAACAGTTATTATTCTGGCACTTTCTTTTCTTTATTTCCAATTCTGGCCAGAATGTCACTTCCCCCATCATTACAGCATGATGTGCCACTTACAGGCTGCTTACAGAACACCTTTTTACAGGACTCATAGAAACTTCAAACAGAAAAAAATTGTAGTGTATATTTTTCTAATAATTTCCACAATCTAATTTCCAGTCCATCACATATAGGGGCCTATCTATCAAGCTCCAAATGGAGCTTGATGCCCCGTGTTTCTGGCGAGCCTGACAGCAGTTATGAAGCAGCTGTCACAAAGATCGCTGTTCCATAAGCCCCAGGCGGACAGAGATTGCCGGAATTCAACCTGATCGAGTACGATCGGGTTGATTGACACCCCCCTGCTGGCGGCGCGAGTCTGCAGGGGGCGGCGTTGCACCATCAGCTCTTGTGAGCTGCTGGTACAATGTTGAATATGGAGAGCGTATTGCTCTCCGTATTCAGCGAGGTCTGGCGGACCTTATCCGACCTTTGTTAAATAGAGGCCATTGTATCTGAATTGAGTACCTGAGATTTATTTGTAGAAGGGATCTTTGAAGAGGAGATATTTGATTTTACTCGTAATAGATTCCAGTAAGCCAGGAGAACAAGGAGGTCCTGTCAGGATATGCTCCAGTTTGCTTCTGAAAGGTTGCTACTGAAATAAAAAAGTAGATAATTCACTTCACCCTACAGTCAGAGAGAAATTCACACAGCTTGGAAAAATACCAAGCAAAGTGTGGAGGTAATATGTAGAATTTAGAGTGGATCTTGAAAGGAACCATTTCCCATATTTAAAAGAGTAGGCAGTCTAAGCAACCTATCATGACACCCATGTGAGCTCCCATGACTGCAGGCAATTTGCTGAAAAACAACACACTTCTGCAAACAATCTTATGACTTCCAAAAAAAGTAAGTCTAGTAATAAATGAACAGCAGCCCTAACAACATAGATTGTAAAACTTCCTTGCAAATAATCCTTTAACAAAGGAATAGGTAATATTCACTGGAGATAAGGCCTGATCAATATGGGAAGTGATCTAGCAACTCAAATCAAGCTTCAGAAATGGCAGTCATGGCAACAAAGAACTTAGGCACAGGTACATTGTCTTGAAGGAACAGTACTTTTTTACTCCGCTTGCCACATCTCTTCTCTTTAATTGCTTTGTGCAATTTTCCAGTCAAGTCAGTACACTAGTTACCTGGTATGTTCTCTCAACACTACTGGAAAGCAATCATCATTTTGTCATAAATCTTCAGTTATATTCTCCATGCATACAATAGATATCTGAACACACAAACACCTCGATTGTATTAGCATTCACACCATTTTTACACTACCCATTTGGGCTCTTTTTCTCCTTTTTTATATAGTAGATATAGTTGCGCTTGAATCAATGTCTGTGTACTATACTGTCACTATCATATCATTGAATTCGGACTGAAATATATTGTCTGTTTTGCATATGTTACACTGACGTATAGTTTATCATAGCTCCGCCCATAGGTGTGTTCCCATTTGTTGCATTACTATCATAGAAGGGGCAGTGTTCACACCGTCCCATTATCAGTGCGCTGCCAATATTGAGTAGAATGTTAGGGATAGTGTAACCATCTCTATTGGTAATTTTGCTGCATCATTTTAATTTACATTGAACATGGGTTTTCCTCCTTTATGGGATGAACCTTAGGAGATACAACTTGTTGTTTTGTATCGTAAAACCGGAAAGGGTGTATAAGTATCTTAATGTGTGCCATTCGACTACCCGATAGGCTATCTAGAGATCTATATGCTTTTATACATTTAATAGCATTTGATCATTTTGTACATTATTTGGTAATCTCATAGTCCTTGCAGTGTTTTTTTGTTATTCATTAGCTTGTAGACTATTAGTGCCTCCTATTGGATGGTATACCATCTTGTATTTTCTTACTCCGCTTGCCACATCTCTTCTCTTTATTTGCTTTGTGCAATTTTCCAATCAAGTCAGTACACTAGTTACCTGGTATGTTCTCTCAACACTACTGGAAATCAATCATCAAAATCCACCCCCACCCCCCGCATCCCAAAACTTGGATGCCATAACCTTTTCAGCACTTGCTTGGACACAACATTTCTGGGGGAGGGAAGATCCATGTTGTTTCTGCTGCTTGGATTGTGCTTTTGTCTCAGGATTAATGTGGAGCATCACTTTTCCTTTATCAGAAGTTCTTGTGAACTCCCCATCCACTGTCTCTTCTGCTCTTCAATCAACATTCGGAGTACTTTTTCTGCTGGCAATTTTATCATGTAAAAAAAATACACTAAAATTGCTTGTACTGTGCCACACAACACTCCTGTGGACATATGTTATTTTGTCATCAATTTTCTCCATGGTTTATTCAGTGGCAAGTTTTGAGCAAATGGTGTGAGAGGCATCTACATATTACAGCTTGACTGTTTTTGCAACATGACTTTTTAACTATGGGCTGAGATGGAGCATAATCTCTTAAAGGGACATTCTGGTCAAAATTTAAATGTACATAGATGAATTACATATTTGAATAGAAACATATTTCCAATACACATGTATTGGCAAAAATGCTTCTAGTAAAAGTTATCAACGATATAGTGTTTACATTTTTCTCTGCACGTGCATGTGAAGCATAGCTAGATATTCTCAATGCACCAGCATTTTAAATACTGCAGCTGCTCAGAGCACCAGTGGGGCTTGTACCATGTCAGCAATTAACAAATTGAGTCATTAACAAATGATGCAAGCACCTTAGGCCCTCTGAGCAAGTGCTGTATTTAAAATGCTGGTGCACAGTGCATACTTAAATACACATTTGAAACAGCTATATCTTTTATTAGAAGCATTTATGCTAATGCATTTATATTACAAAAATGCTTCTGTTCAAAACTGAAATGCAATCATGTGGTTTTCAATTTGGGCTGGAATGTTCCTTTAATGTATCAATCATATACGTATGGTTGGAGTTATTCATCAAGTATTTGTTGACAGAATAGTATATTTACTTTGCTGCATTTTCTACACATTTATCCACAGCTCACAGAACATATCCTCTAGATATGAAAAGGTTAATATTAGACACTTAAAATTTGACATCTGCACATTCAAAACAATATAAAACCAATATACCTTAACTGCAGTAATGTAAACCCAATTAAGTTTAGGGCTTGAACTACCCTCATAGTTACCTAGGGTCAGTAGCACAACGACAGGATCTTATTAGATCATTTAATTTTTTGCATTATTATAACCCTTGGAAATATCATTAAAATAAAAACAAATCACCTGCAATATTAAAAATAGTTTAACCCAATTCAAATAAATGTTTCAAACATCAACCTAATTTAACATGATATAACTATTTCAATTAAATATCATATGCAGTCTATTTTAAGATGAGGAATCGGTGTGAGGGTTTAAAAAGCAACTTTAAATTGAGAATAAGTCATTATAAAACAAAACTATAGAGCATACACCCCTGGGAAACTAGCAAACTACAATCAGGTCTAATACCATAGATACAGTTCCCAAGGCTCTTCGGTGGTGTACTGTTTTGGATAATGAGTGCATTTTACTACCTCACTAATAACATTCCTATAAATTGTTTTTATATAGATATATGGAAACAATTAAGAGACCACTGTAGGTATGTGTTTGAGTAAAATATACATTATTGTTTTTTTTGTTTGTTTTTTATTTCAAATTCTTTATTGAGTATTTTAAAATATAACAAGAAGATGAAAATACAGTAAAGATAAACATAACTTTACATGTAACCTTGGTTTGAAAAAAGGCATTAAACAATATATATGATATCCTAATACAGATTGTTGCGATTGTTTTAATAACTTGCTAAATCTTTAGTAACAGATGTTTAAATTACAGTGGGTAACTCACATTTCAGGCAGTACATAGTACACAAAAATGTTAATCATTGAGCAGTTAACTTGTTCAGGTTTAAAGTTGATCTATTGAGATTGAAGAAATATATACGCTTAGATTACGAGTTTTGCGGTAAGGTAAAAAAAGCAGCGTTAGGTCCTAACGCTGCTTTTTTACGCCCGCTGCTATTACGAGTCTTGCAGGTATAGGTGTACCGCAACCCTTTTTTGGCCTTACCACAAATCTACTTACGTAAAGTTCATAAAGCTTTTTTTCTATGGGACTTCCATAGCGCTGGTATTACGAGTTTGTCCTGGGAGGCCAAAAAAGGAGCGGTACAGCCTCTACCGACAAGATTCCTAACGCATTTTAAAGTCAATAGTTATGAGTTTTACACTACAAAGCTGTAGCATAAAACTCATAACTAAAGTGCTAAAAAGTACACTAACACCCATAAACTACCTATTAACCCCTAAACCGAGGCCCTCCCGAATTGCAAACACTAAAATAAAATGATTAACCCCTAATCTGCCACTCCAGACATCGCCGCCACTATAATAAACATATTTACTCCAAACCGCCACACTCCCACCTCACAAACATTAGTTAAATAGTATTAACCCCTAATCTGCCATCCCTAACATCGCTGCCACCTGCCTACATTTATTAACCCCTAATCTGCCGCCCCCAACATTGCTGCAACTATATTAAAGTTATTAAACCCTTAACCTAAGTCTAACCCTAAAACTAACACCCACTAACTTAAATATAATTTAAATAAATCTAAATAAATATTCCTATCATTAACTAAATAATTCCTATTTAAAACTAAATACTTACCTATAAAATAAACCCTAAGCTAGCTACAATATAACTAATAGTTACATTGTAGCTAGCTTAGGGTTTATTTTTATTTTACAGGCAAGTTTGTATTTATTTTAACTATGTAGAATAGTTATTAAATAGTTATTAACTATTTAATAACTACCTAGCTAAAATAAATACAAATTTACCTGTAAAATGAAACCTAAGTTACACTACACTATAATTAAATAAATTAACTAAATTAAATACAATTACCTAAATTAAATTAAATTAGCTAAATTATAAAAACAAATAAACACTAAATTACAGAAAATAATAAACAAATTACAGAAATTTAAACTAATTACACCTAATCTAATAGCCCTATTAAAATAAAAAGCCCCCCCAAAAATAAAAAAAACCCTAGCCTAAACTAAACTACCAATAGCCCTTAAAAGGGCCTTTTGCGGGGCATTGCCCCAAAGTAATCAGCTCTTTTACCTGTAAAAAAAAAATACAAACAACCCCCCAAACAGTAAAACCCACCACCCACACAACCAACCCCCCAAATAAAATACTATCTAAAAAAAAAAAGGGCATTTGGATGGGCATTGCCCTTAAAAGAGCAGTTAGCTCTTTTGCCGCCCAAACCCTAATCTAAAAAATAAAACCCACCCAATACACCCTTAAAAAACCCTAACACTAACCCCCTGAAGATCATCCAAGCCAGGCAAAGTAGTCCTCCAGACGGGTAGAAGTCTTCATCCAGACGGCATCTTCTATCTTCATCCATCCAGCGCAGAGCGGGTCCATCTTCAAGACATCCGACGCAGAGCATCCTCTTCTGGCGATGACTAAAACAGAATGAAGGTACCTTTAAGTGACGTCATCCAAGATGGCGTCCCTTAGATTCCGATTGGCTGATAGAATTCTATCAGCCAATTGGAATTAAGGTAGAAACAATCCTATTGGTTGATGCAATCAGCCAATAGGATTGAACCTCAATCCTATTGGCTGATCCAATCAGCCAAAAGGATTGAGCTCACATTCTATTGGCTGATTGGAACAGCCAATAGAATGCGAGCTCAATCCTATTGGCTGATTTCATCAGCCAATAGGATTTTTTCAATCTTACTTCCGATTGGCTATTTCTATCAGCCAATCAGAATCTTGGATGACGTCACTTAAAGAGATATTCATTCCGAAAAAGACGCAGATTGAAGAGGATGCTCTGCGCCGGATTTCTTGAAGATGGAGCCGCTCTGTGTCGAAGGATGAAGATAGAAGATGCCGTCTGGATGAAGACTTCTACCTGTCTGGAGGACTACTTCTGCCCATCTGGAGGACCCCTTCTGCCGGCTTTGTTGAGGACATCTTGCCGCTTGGATGAAGACTTCTCCCGGTAAGTGAATCTTTGGGGGATAGTGTTAGGATTTTTTAAGTGTGTATTGGGTGGGTATTATTTTTAGGTTAGGGCTTTGGGCAGCAATAGAGCTAAATGCCCTTTTAAGGGCAATGCCCATCCAAATGCCCTTTTCAGGGCAATGGGGAGCTTAGGTTTTTTAGTTAGGGTTTTATTTGGGGGGTTGGTTGTGTGGGTGGTGGGTTTTACTGTTGGGGGGGTTGTTTGTATTTTCTTTTACAGGTAAAAGAGCTGATTTCTTTGGGGCAATGCCCAGCAAAAAGCCCTTTTAAGAGCTATTGGTAGTTTAGATTAGGCTAGGTTTTTTTTTTATTTTGGGGGTGCTTTTTAATTTTGATAGGGCTCTTAGATTAGGTGTAATTAGTTTAAAGATCTTGTAATTTGTTTTTATTTTCTGTAATTTAGTGGGGTTTTTTTTTTTTTTTTTTTTTTTTAATTAATAATTTTTTATTAGGACATTAGAGAGTGTACAATATCAAATAAAAACAGAAAACATAGATATATGCTAATACATTTTGCAATTTCTCTATAACTGAGGTAGATAAATTAGATTAGCTTTCATTTTCAGTAAAATATAACTTAATCTTTCTTGCTTATCTTCTATTACCAATTGTCAAGTGTTAATAAATTATATCCATACTTATATATAGCTTCAAGCAATACATCAGTGATCTCTCCAACAGTGGCATAATATATCTACACCTCTAACATCCTTATTTTTCACGAGTTAAATTTATACAGGATTCGGTTTATCGCCTCATCCTAGAACATAAATCCATACACATACTTGAAATTGAGGTCATTTTAACATTTATCATGTTGAGCTTATAAGGTATACTAAGATCTCTATATGGCAATTGGAGCACAAAAAATAACACAGGAAAAAAGGAAGAGGAAGAAAATAATAAAAAAAGAAAAAAAAAAAAAAAAAAAAGGACTCCCTTCCTCTCTCCCCCCCCGCTCCCTCCCTATCTCTCTACTTCATCATTGATTTGTACCTGACTCCTCTGTAATAAATACTCCACGTAATTACATGTGTAAAAGGGAGCTAGAAACTTAGCTTGGGTATTTTTATCATATGACTGTATAAAGCTGTACCATTTGTTACAGTATTTCTTTATACGTTGCTCTGAGCCGGTAGAACAGTCATATTGCTCTATTACCGCTTGTTTCATCATTAAATGAATTAAATTATGAATAGAAGGATTTTTTTTATCTTTCCAACCTTTGAGAATCAAATATCTGCCACCTAATATCAAGCAGTTAATGAATCGTACATTTAATTGTCTATGTGTATCATAATCGACTAGAAAAAATATATGCTTTTTCTCCAACTTAACCGTGACCTGTAATACTTTGCTTAGCCAATAGCTTATTTTGGCCCAAAATTGATAAATTTTAGGACATGTCCAAAACATATGTATTATATCAGCATTAATATCTGTACATCTAGGACACACATGTTCAGAGATGTGTAACCACTTATTTAAGGTGGCAGGAGGAATATAACTACGATTTAACAGTTTAAAGTGGCTTTCTCTCCAGTTCGCCGCCAAAGTAGCATTTTCTACCTACTGTATACTTCTAATAATATCTTCTTTTGTATATCTTGAAAATCTGCTGTCCACCTAACCAGTAGGCGTCCAAGATTCTCCTCACCTGACTGTTTTAAAATTACCTTAAGCCAATATTTTAGGGAATGGATACCAGCTTGATATAGGATTATTCCTGAGGATATATCAGAATTTACCCAAGTATGATTTGGTCTCCTAATAATTGAATTATACCAATACCTTAATTGTAGATATGCATAAAAGTCTGAATTAGCTAATCCAAATTGCTGCCTAATTTCTGCAAATGTTTGTATACTGGGGCCATTGGGATCTTTTAATTGATAGATATACTTTAGGCCCTTGTTGGCCCAGTTTTTAAATAATTTATTCTTAATTCCTGCTGAAAAATAAGGGTTTCCAACTATAGGTAAGTAGTTGGAGATCGTATGATCAGCTTTAATCCAAACACATATACGATACCACGCTTTTAGAATATTACCTATAGTAGTATATTTTTTTATTTTAGGTGGTATCTTTCTGAAATGACAATGTAATAGTGCTTGTAAACTGTATGGTGATACAATACTTTCTTCCGCTACCAATGAGGCAATATAATTACCTTGTGTGAGCCAATCTAGTGCCACTTTTCCTAAGCAAACGTAATTATATATCTCAAGAGAGGGAAGTGCTAGCCCCCCCAAATACTTAGGTTGCATTAGCGTACTCAAGGCAATTTTATTACGTCCCTTACCCCATATAAACAGCCTGAGGTTTTTATATACAATTTCAATATCCTTTTTAGGCATCAAAACAGGTATATTGTGCATCAAATATAAAAACTTGGGTATTAATATCATTTTAATTAAGTTAACTTTAGCGGTAAGTGTGAGTGGTAACTTGGCCCAGCTTTCTAAATTCCGAATAATTTTATTGATCAACGGAATATAGTTTATTTTATACCAAAGTTTTGGATCGCTACAAACATTAATGCCCAAGTATGTAAATTGTGTCTTTATTTCCTTAAATGGAGTTTGTATATTTCGTTTCCCATTTTGCAGAATCCAGAATAATTCAGACTTTGCTGCATTAATCTGATACCCAGAGAAAGAACCAAACATCTGTATAATTTCCAATACCGTATCAACCTCTAGGCGAGCATCTTTAATAAATAGCAATAGATCATCCGCGTAAAGTAGCAGAATAAATTTCTGCTTTCCTAAGCATATTCCTTCTAAGCGCTCTCTGAGCTTGATTGCTAACGGCTCAATTGCCAAATTAAACAAGAGTGGTGAAATTGGACATCCTTGTCTTGTCCCTTTTGCTAGTTCAAAGTTATTTGTTCTGTTACCGTTAATCAATAAAGCCGAAGATGCTTTAGAATATAATGCTTTAATACAGTCTACAAACTGATATTTAATCCCAAATTGTCCCAAAGTAAAAAACAGATGATCCCAGGTTATCGAATCGAATGCTTTTTGTGCATCTATTGATAATATAGCTGCATTCTGTAATAACCTGCTTTCCTTATTATTTTTCGCCAAGTTTATACATGCATCCAACAGTAGGAAAACTTTACGCAGATTAGCTGATGGATTACGATTAGGCATAAAACCAGTTTGATCTATACTTATTAAAGGAGAGATAATTTTTTTCAATCTTTTTGCCAATATACTTGTGAAAATTTTATAATCGGCGTTCAATAAAGAAATAGGTCTATAGGAATCTATGTATTCAGGGTTCTTCCCTTTTTTATGTATAACTGTTATTAAGGATTCAGAAAAAAATCTTGAAGGAACTCCTCCTTTTATGAGATAGCTATTAAAAAGATTCATCAGACTCGAGGCAATCTGACCTTTAAGTATTTTATAAAATTCACCCGGTAATAAATCTGGGCCTGCCGCTTTCTTAAGTTTTATATTGTCAATAGCCTCCTGAACTTCTATGAGAGAAAGTGGAGTATTTAAAGCCTCTACATTTTCTGAATCTATTTGTGGGAGAGCGATGTCCTGCCAAAAACTGGCTTTATTTGTTATATTTATTTTTGGGTTGGAGTATAGATTTTTAAAAAATTTATAGAATTCCTCCTGTATCTTAGCAGGGTCTGTTATATATTTATCATTTACTTTAATCCTTCTAATATCATTTTTTACACTCTGTACCTTCACACAGTTAGCCAGTAAGGTACCGATTTTATCTCCAAAACGGTAGAATTTCGCGCTACGTCTAAGATCCTTAATATTATTTTTTTGTTCTGTTATTAGTGTCCATTCAGCTCTTGCTTTCATATACCTATCCCAGTTTTCTTTATTGGGGGTGCCAATATACGCATTGTACCTATTTTTTAAATAATTTGAACACTGAGATTCCTTCCGATTTGTCTCTTTCCTACAGTTCAAAGAGTATTTCCTGATGTCCCCCCTTAACACTACTTTGGCGGCTTCCCAAAAAGTTTCCTCTTTGTGTATGTCGGCACTATTATTCAATTTGTATGTATGCCATTGTTGGATCAACCAATTCTTAAATTTAAAATTATCTGCGAGGTACGTTGGGTATCTATAACTCCTAGTTATGTCATTGATTCCTTCCCCCCATTTCATTTTAAGAGAAATTATGGCGTGATCTGATATTGTGAAGTCTCCAATAGCTAATTCTGGTTTTAAACCTAACACTACTGTTGAGACCAAAAAGAAATCGATTCTGGATAATGACTTATATTTCTTAGCTTGGCACGTATATGCTCGTGTGGTGGGGTTATAAAGACGCCAAGCATCAGTTAAATTAAGATCTTTACAAAATTTCTTAAGAGGTTTATTTGCTTTCCTAGCTTCAGTTTCCTTATTTACAGTTTTCAATCTGTCTATATTATTAAATGTCATGTTGAAGTCACCCACTATTATCAAGGTACAATTCAAAAATTGATATAATTTATTTCTTAAGTCTAACCAGAATTTAGGTTCATTCTTATTTGGCCCATAGACATTACAAATTACAAAGGTTCTATCTTTAACTTGCATTTTAATTATTATATATCTTTCTTTACTATCAATATCTTTAGATAGGATTTGATATTCCAGATTTCGATGGAATAATATTGCCACCCCTCTTTTCCTAGATATACATGATGTTGTTATAACTTCTTGGACCCAATTTACCTTTAGCTTTTCAGTTTCGGCTTTAGTAAGATGTGTCTCTTGGATTAAAGCTATATCAGCTTGACTTTTTTTGATATCAGCAAGTAATCTTTTCCTCTTTATTGGATTAGTTATACCTCCCACATTCCATGATGTTATTTTAATATTTACCATATCAACAAATTATCTCCTTGTCGGGAGCAAGAGTGAGAGAGAGGGGGGGGGGGGGGGAGAGGAGAGGGGAGGGGGAGAAAAAGAAAAAAAAGAAAAAACACACACCAATGATACAACCATAAAAATATATCCTATAAAACCAATTTTCAACAGCTCCCATCGCCATTCTTTTTTAAAAATTCTAATACCTCTTGATTTGTTCTGAGAAAGCTAATTTTATCCTCTGCAATGATCTTAATATTTGCAGGGTATATCATTCTAGCTAGAAAACCTGCCTGTATCATTTTTGTACAGTAAGGAGCCATTTCTTTTCTTTTAGCCATAGTTTAGGCCGAAAAATCTTGAAAAAGTAAGACCTTGTTTTGTGCTATTTCCAAGTTATTTATACCTCTATATGCTCTAAGAATATTTACTTTATCTTGGAAATTCAAGAACTTAATCATAATTGGTCTTCTATGCACCCCATTTTCTGACGGAGCTTTTAGATATCCTGTTCTATGTGCCCTTTCAATTGGTATTGCTCTATCTAATGTGTCTATACCTAGGGCCTGTGGTAGAGTAATGGATGCGAACTTCATTAGATCTTGAAACTCGGTGCTCTCTGGTATCCCTAGGACCCTGAGATTGTTCCTACGGGACCTATCCTCAAGTTCTTCAATCTTCCTCTGCATATCTGCTATTTGCTCACTATGTATTTGTACATTCTGCTCCTGTACGTCCAGTGTGTCCTCTACTACTGAGATCCTATTCTCAGCCTCTGTAATTCTTGCCATAAACTGTTTAGTTTCTGTTGTTAATAGTGCCATATCTTGTCTAATTTTATCCAGTTGTGGTAGCAGCAGGTTTGCTACCTGCTTTGAGATTTCACTTATATCTGCAGGGTTGATACCTGTCATAACAGATTCTGTCCTAATTTCAGCGCTATTCTCTACGCTATTCCTCATTGTTACCCTTTTGTCCCTATTTTTGGCAGGCATTACAGGTGACTTATTGGATAGAAATCTATCCATATGTGAATGTATAAAAAGCAAGAGAACAAAAAAAAAGTGAAATTAAGTGAAAGAAAGACACAAGAAAAAAAAAGTGACGAAAAAAAGAAAAAAAAAAGGGAAGAGAAAAAAGAAAAAAGAAACAAAAAAGTGAAACACAATATATAACTATATATCTACAAATATAGTGATGCACACTTTACGCCCATCCGCAGATGGGATATAACAAACAGATTTATACTGCCTACAACCAACTGTGATTTATATATTTTTTTTAATTTTCCAAACTGTTATTATTTCCTTTCCCTTTTGGTAAGCAAGGGAAGAGGAAAAGAAAAAAGAAGACAATGTGTATAAATATAATACGTGATACGTGTTTGTGTAGTGTTAATAGTAATGCGCTGCTACATTTCTTACATTATCCTCTCTTTCAAACACTTCTTACTGTTGGTTTTCATCATATCAAAATAAAGAGAGTTTCACCTCTAACAGCTGAGGATATTTCTTTTGGGTACCACCCTGCCTAAAGATAATAAGTACAGGGACCAGTTTGCAAATGGTTAATATTCTTCTACCCACAATGACATTATCCCTTAGACGGCATACACTATTATAACTTTTGTAAGCATGCAACTTTAGCTATAGTTCTTACTAGTCATATATACATATATAGGACATGACTCAGAATCATATGCAATATACACAAGCAGGAAACAATTCAATGCGCCAACAGCGCCAGCACCGCACAATACCCAAAACAAAGTATTGCACGGTGAACAGGATGCAGTCACTTATCTTGATTCCCAGTCTCTTTGCAAGGTTCTCTTATCTTGTTTACAGGCGCTTTTTTTTTATAAGAATAACCCTGGGTAATATTTGGACTTTTATACCAGGCTGTCCAGATTGGATTATAATAGAGTCCAGCATCCGCAGATTTATATTAGGCCTTGGTACTATTGAACAGTTACAGCAGGTATCTCACATCCCCTGCTACTTCTTAGCCTCCATATAGCCCCAACAACAAAACGGGGTAAGCTCTTTCCTTTTTCTAGTGCTTTCCCTTTTATTGTGACCCTCTGCTTCTGTAGGCCCACAAAACTACAGCAACAATAGTTCAGTTAGTTCTTACAGCGCACTTTAAGCCTATGGAGGCAATACTGTTATTTCAGTGCACTCCGGAATACTTTAGCTGTGGGCCTGTCAACGGGAGCCACTAATTTTAATGCCTTTTCTTTTTCTCCTTGTAGCACTTTTTCCTTACAGCCCTCTAAGCGTCCATAAGAGAAATAGAATAGCGTACTTTGTAAGGTACGGCCCTACCTGTGACAGGGTACTTAACTCTTCCAGCGACTCTGCAAGTTCCGGCTGTCAACTACAGCCTCACCTACCCCGTAGGTTATCCCCCTTCCTGCCGACTCCTCCGCAAGAAGAAAGGGATTGCCCAACCAGGGTCCACAGTGAATCCCAGCGTCCAGATCTCCCTCCTGTCGTAGGGCCGGTACCGCCGAGCTTGTGTAGCCTCCAAGATCTTGAGTCCGTATGCGACGGACTACCGAGAGTTCCCACTCGCGGTTCTGTATTTCGGGCTTCAGGACCAACCAATGTCCTTGTAAGATGGGATCTTTTCCGGCCAGAATGAATGTAATCCTGGCCTAGGAAATCTACAGCGGTGTTTGGTAGCGCACACAGCCACGCGCTCCTCACGCACCTCACGCCTGCCAGCACCTCCTCCTGGGCGTGACGTCTAACACCGGAAGCCTCCTAGTGGGGGGTTTGTGATTTAGCTAATTTAATTTAATTTATTTAATTGTATTTAATGTAGGGAATTTATTTAATTGTAGTATAGTATTAGGTGTTAGTCTAACTTAGGTTAGGTTTTATTTTACAGGTAAATTTGTATTTATTTTAGCTAGGTAGTTATTAAATAGTTAATAACTATTTATTAACTATTTTACCTAGTTAAAATAAATACAAACTTGCCTGTAAAATAAAAATAAACCCTAAGCTAGATACAATGTAACTATTAGTTATATTGTAGCTAGCTTAGGGTTTATTTTATAGGTAAGTAATTAAATTTAAATAGGAATAATTTAGTTAATGATAGGAATTTTATTTATCTGTATTTAAATTATATTTAAGTTAGGGGGTGTTAGGGTTAGGGTTAGACTTAGGTTTAGGGGTTACTAAATTTAGAATAGTGGCGCCGACGTTGGGGGTGGCAGATTAGGGGTTAATAAATGTAGGTAGGTTGTGGCGAAATTGACGGAGGGAGATTAAGGGTTAATAAATATAATGTAGGTGTCGGTGATGTCGGGGGCAGCAGATTAGGGGTTAATAAGTGTAAGATTAGGGGTGTTTAGACTCGGGGTTCATGTTAGGGTGTAAGGTGTAAACATAAAATGTGTTTCCCCATAGGAATCAATGGGGCTTCCTTACTGAGTTTTATGCTGATTTTTGGCAGGTGTTAGACTTTTTATCAGCCGGCTTTCCCCATTGATGTCTATGGGGAAATCGTGCACGAGCACGTATAACCAGCTCACCACTGAATTAAGCAGCGCTGGTATTGGAGTGCGGTATGGAGCACAATTTTGCTCTACGCTCACTTTTTGCCATAATACCAGCGCTGCAGGTAAGTGAGCGGTGAGAATAAACTGCACGTTAGCACCGCAACCCTCATATCGCAAGACTCGTAATCTAGCCGATATTCTTCCCAAAGGAAAAGTATAGACGATAGTCCTCTATCTCACCTAGTTTACGAGTTTTGCAGAACGGCCATTCCGCGTGGAATGGCCAGGAACACATATTACGAGTCGCGGCGGTATAGCTATACCGCAAGCATTTTAGCATTTAACGCAACATCCATTCTGCACTCAAAAAAATTACATTTGAGTGCAGGATTTTCATAGCGCTGGTATTACAGGTTGTGCGGTACGGCTAAAATGCTTGCATTATGCTCTATGCCGACACGATCCTACCGCAATCTGAGAGCAGTAGTTAAGGATTTTGTGTAACAAAAATGTTTCACAAAACTCATAACTAAAATGTTACAAAGTACACTAACACCCATAAACTACCTATTAACCCCTAAACCACCACCCTCCCGCATCGCAAACACTATATTAAAATTATATTGCGACTATTAAATAAATTTATTAACCCCTAATCTGTCGCCCACCCACATAGCCAACACTATTTAAAGTGAAGGTAAAGTTTTCCATTATTGAAAGTTGTATTATGTTAATCATGTACTATATAGCAAGATCGCTAAGTTTTTTAAACATATTAGTATATATATGAATGTAAAACAAAGAGTTTTTGTCTACCTTCTCGGCCGCTCATAGCTCCTCCCTCCATGTATTTCCTGGTTTCTCACTGTATTACGTACAGAGCGGTCCCACCTGCTCTATACGTACTGGAAAAGCGCGTTCTCGATTGACAATCAACTTGCGCATGCGCACACGTCGCCGTACCGTCGAATTGCACCTGCGTGACTCAAATAGACTGCGTTCTGAAGACTTGCACTTGTAAGGACGAATTGTGCATACGCTAAGCTGGAACGAGCACGGCTTGGAAGGGAGTGTAGCCAACGCATGTGCAAAACGACAAGAAATGTAGTGACGTCAAACATATTACTGGATAATTTAAGAACGTGACCGGACTGCCAAAAAAAAACAGGCTGATTAAAGAACGATTAGAATTGAATAGAAAAACAGTGATAACTAGGTAAATATTGAAAAATAGCAAAACTGATGACTTAAAGTACCCTTAATTTTAGCAGTATTTACATTTAAAATGATCGAACCTTGCAAAGTTTACCTTCACTTTAAATATATTAAACCCTAAACTGCTGCTCCCTGACATCACCAACACTATAATAAAGTTATTAACCCTTAAACCGCCGCTCCCCAACATTGCCGCAACCAAATAAACCTATTAAACCCTAAACCTCCGGTCCCCCATATCGCAAAACACTAAAGTAAACTAATAACCCCTAAACCTAACACCCCCCTAAATTTAAATTAAAATTACAATATAACTATATTTAAATAAATAAAAACTTACCTGTAAAATAAAAATAAACCTAACATTAAACTATAAATTAACCTAACCTTACTATTCTAATAAAATTAAAAAAAACTACCAATTAAAAATCCTAAATTACAAATTTAAAAAAAAATAATCTTTTGAAAAAATTTAAAAAATGTAACATTACAAAAAAAAAGAAACACTTAAATTGCGAAAAATAAAAAACACTAAGATTACAAAAAATAATAGGGGTTAATAAGTTTATTTAGTGGTGGCAATTTAGGAGGCCGGAGGTTTAGGGGTTAGTAGGTTTATTTAGTGGTGGCGATGTGGGAGGCCGGAGGTTTAGGTGTTAATAGATTTATTTAGTGGTGTCGATGTGGGAGGCTGGAGATTTAGGGGTTAATCAATTTATTTAGTTGTGGCGATGTCGGGGAGCAGCGGTTTAGGGGATAATAACTTTATTATAGTGATGGAGATGTCGAGGAGCGGCGGATTAGGGGTTAATAACTTTTATTAGTGTTGGCAATGTCGGGGGCGGCAGATTAGGGGTGTTTAGACTAGGGGTTTATGTTAGGGTGTTAGTTTTAAATGTAACTTTCTTTCCCCCATAGACATCAATGGGGTTGCGTTATAGCGATCGCCATTCCGCACTTCAGGTGTTATTTTTTTCTCACCTATTGATGTCTATGGGGGAAAGCGTGCACAAGCACTTAAAATTAGCCCTCGGATTTTGTGTGGTATGATGCTTAACGCACCATAACGCACAGCAGAAGGAGGCTTTTCAGTAACTCATAATGGCAGTGCTATGGAGAGTGAAATAATGCAACTTTTTTTGCGTTATTTTCGCACCCTGTTTAGCGCAAAGCTCATAATCTAGGTGATTGTTTTTTAAGGGTAAAATGGTACTTATCTAGATATAATGTGGAAGTAACAGACCTTCGCCATTCCCGAAGGGTGGGTATTGTAGATTATTTCCAATATTTTGGAATAAGGCTTTAGCATTATTGATTAGAGTGAATAATAAATATTTTCTAAGTTTACATGATATTTTGGGGAATTTATTAAATAGTATTACCACAGGATGGGACTCTATCTGTATTCCTAATACTTTTTTATTTCTGTGAGTATGTGTGTAGTCTCCTCTTTCCCCACAATTTCTCCAGCACTCTATAGATGTGTTACAGTATATCGTGGCTAACGTGTTAGGTAACATCGGCACATGAGTTTCATGTTCATCTCTGTAATTTTAATTGTTGAGTTGGTTTTACTCATATTTGTAAAAATAATAGCCCAGTCTTTGTCTGATATTGGTTCTTTAAATTTCCCTTCCCATTTTTTTGTATATGATAGGAGATTTATTGAGTGATGTGCAATTAAGAGCTTATATGAAAGTGAGAGTGTACCTTTTGTAGGAATGTCAGAGTAGCATTGTGATTCCCATGTTGTGGGGGCTCTAATCAACTTTTTGTTTTGTGGGTGATCAGTTATGAAGTATGTTAATTGTAAGTATCTGTACCAGTGGTTAAAAAATGAACCGCCTACGTTTTGTAGGTCTTCTTTTGGTTTTAGTTTACCCTCCTGGAGGACTTGGCAGCATGGTAAAACATGGCATTGTTGGAGAAATATTAATTGATAGATTTTGGTTATAAAGTAGTGGTGTTAAGGGTGAGGAATGGTAGAGATATTTGTAGATTTTAATATGTGTCTATCCCATGTTTTATAGGTTTTGATTGTTATAAATGCTGAATGAGGTCCCTGTATTCTCTGTAAGGGTGTTAGCCAGCATTGTTCACCTTATTGGATGGAGTCTGCTAGGGTTTGCTCTAAAGTAATCCATTCTTTATGTTTCAAATTTTTGCACCAGTCTATTATCCTGGTCATGAAGGTTGCTAGTCTGTAATTCTTTACATTTGGGATACCCAGTTCTCCAAGATCTTTTGGACGGTACATAGTCTTCTTCGCTTTTCTTGGCCTACCATGTTGCCATATAAATGAGTTTAGGATATTTTGTAGTTTGATTTAAAAGGAGTCAGGGAGAGGAATTGGTACCGTTTGATATAAAGGATCTTGGGCAAGATAGACAACATTAATTCTACCAATCCATGATAGAGTTGTATTATGCCAGGATTGTATTTCTCGCTGGATAATAGTCAAGGTCGATGGGTAATTTAAAGTATATAGGAGGTTGGGATCTGGGGAGAGACGGACTCCTAGGTATTTTATGGAATCTTTCCGGTAAGCAAATTTATGTGTCTTTTCTATTCGGGTTAAACAATCTGTAGAAATGGCTACCCCTAGAAATTCAGACTTAGTTGCGTTGACTTTAAAATTTGCGAATATTCCATATTGGTCTAATTATTTTTGTAATGCTGTTAATGAGGATATCGGCGTAGTTAGGGTAAGGAAAACATCATCTGCATATAGAGTGATTTTGTATTCTAATTTACCTATGGTGATCCCTTTTATGTCAATGTTTTGTCTAATTCGTGTAGCTAAGATTTCCATCACCAGCATGAAAAGTAGTGGGGAAATGGGCATTCCTGCCTTGTACCATTCTGTATTGTAAATGGGGAGGAAAGTGATTCATTTAGCTTAATTTTTGCACTTGGTTTCTTATATAATGCAAATATTTTCTGTATAATGGTATCTCCGAAGCCAAATTTTCCCAATGTTTTGTGTAGAAAGTCCCAACTGAGCCTATCAAAGGCTCTCTCCGCATCCATAGACACAAATATGGATGGGAGATTAAGCTTTGTTGCGTATTCCATCAAATTAATCATTTTTATGGCATTGTCTCTTGTCTCTCTGTATGGAGTAATCCCTGCCTGATTTGTATGGATGAGATGTGGGAGTATTTGTTTATTCTTAATGCTAGAATTTTTGCAAATATTTTTATATCCACATTAAGTAAGGATATGGGGCAGAAGTGAGCTGGGGCATCGGGTGGTTTTCCCGGGTTTTGGCAGTATTGTCACATGTGCCTCTAGCATGGAAGGAGGGAAAAGGTAATTTTTGGATGTGGTGTTAAATATAGTCTGTAAATGTGAGGTTAAGGCTTCAGAAAAGACCTGATAATATCTGACCATAAAGCCATCGGGTCCTGGGCTTTTTCCCATATTGAGATCTTTAATAGCAGAGGTTATTTTTGTGGTGGAGATTGGCTGGTCCAATATATTAGCTTGTTATGTTGTTAGTTGGGGTAGCTCGCACGTGGTGGGTTTCTGTGCTTTCTGGGTTAAGAATGTTGTATAAGTGCGAGTAGTATTCATTGAATTGGTTTAAAATGTCTGGTGTTTTTTTAATTGGTCGGCTATTGTTAGATTTAAGTTTATGTATATGATTTTAAATTATTCCTTTTGAGAGATCTTGCAAGCATACATCCTGCTTTATTGCCCTCAAAATTAAATTTATGCTGAGTCTTAAGCAAAGATCTTTGTTGTTCTATTGATAAATAGTCATTAAGTTGGTTATGAATTGTGGATAATTCAGTGTAAATTGAGTTATTTGATGGATCTTGTTTATGTTGGTATTCTAATTGAGTCAGTTTAGTGGTTAAGTCTTTATATGTTTGTCAGAGTATGTTTTGGGTCTGAGCTCTAAGCTCTAAAAATGTGCCTCTAATTGTGCACTTGTGTGCCTCCCATACTGTAAATGTGTCTGATACCATGTTTAGGCTTAATTGGAAATATTCACGTATAGCTTTGTCTATCTTTTAAATATGGGAGGGGTTACTTAGGAGACTATCATCTAGTCTCCAGTTATATGGTCTTAGGGAGGTATTGGTCCATTTAATCCAGATGCTAACTGCATAGTGATTGGACCAAGAGGTGAGTGTTATAGAGGCTTTAGTGATAGTTGCTAATAAATAGTCGATTCTGCTGTATGTAGCGGAAGGGTGTGAGTAAAATGTGAAATCTTTAGTAGTAGGGTGTAAGAATCTCCAGATATCTTAAAGATTATGGTCTCTGAGGGCGTACCATATGTAGAATGTTGTTTTTCTTGATGTATTGGGGATAAGATTGGTTGTATCAAGTGAGGGTTGGAATGAGACATTGAAATCGCCTCCTAAGTATACTATTCAAGTAGAAATATCTAGGAATTTTTGGAACAGTGTTTTGAGAAAAGGTATGTGTTTAGTATTTGGAGCATAAACATTTATTAGTGTCACTTGTTTACCATACATTAATCCTGTTAAGCCTAGAAATCTGCCCTCGGTGTCTCTTGTTATGTGTTTGATTTCAAAAGGTATAGATTTTTTTAATCAAGATGCTAACACCTCGCTTTTTAACGTCTGCAGAACTATGAAAGTGTTGAGTAAAATGGGTACCTAAATATTTCGGTTCTTTAAGGCGTTTTAAGTGTGTCTCTTGTAAAAAGAGAGTATACGCTCCCCTTTTTGTTAGGTCTGATAATGCTTTAATCCTTTTACCTTGGGAATTGAATCCTTTTACATTTTGGGAAATAACACAAATGTTTTCGAATTTTGGGTCTTCATATCTAAAAAATAAAATTGTTTTTCCCTCTTGCACAATGTCAAAGTTTAAAATACCTGTCTATCTTGTGTTTGCTTTATGTTACCAAGTGAAATATCCACTGCAACAAGGAAAAATAATGAAATCATAAATAAAATTAAAACAGAAAATAACAAAAACATAACCTGGCGTAAATGCCAGAAGAGATACAATGCACACCCACTGTTAAGTGGGTATCTGGCGGAAGACTGCATCGCTTATACTGAAGGATGCTAGGGTTGTTTAAGCAGGCCTTATGACATATTTTCAAAGGCCCCTGTGAACAAATCGTATCTGATTTGTTTAGTATAATAGATTAGATTATGCTATACATATACATACAAACATTTTATGTTTTTAAGTATACACAGGTGGCATGCGTATCTTATTCTATTATCTTGGCTTCAGAGTTTGTTAACTTTTACTTGCTAGCGTGTAACATTGAACTGTATATACAAAAAACTGAATATGATATCCATAGACTATTCACATCACAGCTTAAAACTTTGTGAAAGTTTGTGAACTTACTATTCTATGAGGCCTATGTATCAAAGGTCTTGCGGACCTGATCCAACAGTGAGCAATACGTTCTCTGTATTCAGCATTGCACCAGCAGCTCACAAGAGCTGCTGGTGCAATGCCGCCCCCCGGCAGACTCGCGGCCAATGGGCCGCCAGCAGGGAGGTGTCAATCAACCTGATCATACTCGATCGGGTTGAATTGTGGCGATTCCTGTCCACCTGCTCAGAGCAGGCGGACAGGGTTATGGAGCAGTGGTCTTTAGACCACTGCTTCATAACTGCTGTTTCTGGCGAGTCTGAAGACTTGCCAGAAATACGGGTTCACAAGCTCCATACAGAGCTTGATAAATAGGCATCATTGAATAGGAATGTTGGTTATTTCAAGTGTACAGTCTATTTGGAATGTAGGATCTTTCAGAATGTCTTAGAGTTCATAGTCCTGTATCACATAATGATTAGCTATGGGTGTCAAAGTTTGTGTCTGATTGACTTACGAGCGTGTGGAATATATTATTGGGATCTTTGGATCTGGGTTGCGACCCTTCCTTGTTTAGATCCTTGTGTTGCAGGAACTGTTTGCCAGTTCTCTGTTGGTTTCCTTGACTGCTGACCCAGTTCTTCTGTATGGTGGGCTGATGAGAGTGCGGGCATATCTGGAATTTCTAAGTTTAAAGCTTTACATAGATATGCTACTACAGAAAAGTCTTTGCAGAATAGTCTCTTGTCTTCATGAATGACCATTATTTGAGTGGAAAAATCCCAGCGATAGGGGATCTTTTTATTCCTGAGGAGTTGGGTGTGAGGAGCAAATTCCCTTCTTTTCTGCAGAGTCCTAGGTGAGAGATCTGAATAGAACTGTAGGACATTGTCCTTACAGCGAGTAGGTTAATTCTTCCTTGACAAACCCATAAGTTCTTCCTTTTCTCTAAAATTTTTAAATGTAATAATTATATCCCGTGGGGAAGCTGAATCTCCAGGCTTAGGGGGTAGGACTCTGTGTGCCCTGTCCCATTGTATGCCAGTGTCTGCTGTTGTCCCTTTTAGATGAGAGAAAAGTGCTGGTAAGTATGTGGGCAATTCTTTAGGTAATATTTATTCAGGCACACCTCTAATGCATATATTTATTCTTCGGCTCCTGTTTTATGTTGAAATATCTTTTTATTATTAGAATTCTCCACTTAAACAGGATTCCATACATAAGAAAACAAACATATCCAGATTACAGAGTCACATATTACAGCATAAAAGTAGCATGTTATACACTCTCAAACATACTTTTCCTCAAAATTGTGGAACGTATCCTGCCGTTTACGTTGATAACTTTATTTCAGTCAAAGTAGATAACTCCTTACCATTTTTCCAATTTGAGTTATACAAAAAGAGATAAGAAGAGATAGATTAATAAAGAATTAGGAGAGAAAAAGAGAGATAGAAAGAGTAAAGTTATAGAGAAGTAATTAAAGTGATCACCCGTGATGTTTTAATTAAATTTTTTACATCCAGAGTTAAATCCGAGTTCCTAAACTATTTCTGTTTAACATTCTTTTTGTGTCTTCCCATGTTTTCTATTCCTTCCAAGTGTTGAGGTATTCATCTCTCTTGTTCAATAGTATGGAATCAATATTAGCCATTTGATGGTAATATCTGATTTTAATATTTAATATAATATCATAATGAGGAATAGATGATTTCCAGTATCTAGCAATAACAGTTCTCACCGCTGTACCAAATATGCCAACCAGTTTTCTCGATTTTTTTAGGTATACTCTGATTAGGGAAGTGCAAATGAGCTTGTTCTACAATAAGTTCTATTCGTGTATCAAAAATTTCACTAAGTAGTTTAGACGTAGCTGTCCAGATGGTTGTGACTTCCGGGCATTCCCACCACATATGAATATATGTCCCTTCCACTGGGCACCCTCGGTAGCAACGAATTAGTGAAATGTCATCTATGTCTGTATGGAAATGTTTGAATCTACTGGGGTGGCTATACCGTCTATATACTACCTTTATGTAATTTTCTTTTAGGTTTGCACTAATAGAGCAAGATAATCCTTTTTTTATTATTTCTGCTCATTCCTTATTATCTTTTGTGAAATTTCCTTCATTTTCCCATTTCTGCATAAAGTTTAATTTATCAGATTGTGGTTTTGCGCACGTCTTATATAGGCCTGTAATTGCTCCCTTGACTCTTTGGGTTGCTATACATAATTTTTCAAAGAATGTGTAGTGAATTATATCTGCAGCTTTTCTAACTTTATTAACTCTAGATATAATTTTTTAATAATGGAACCAAGAATTTGGTATGGTGGGAGCTAATTCATTGTATTGCTCAAAAGTGAGAATATTAGTGGCCTGATATACATCTGCTATTCTATAAAGGCTCTTGTTAGCCCAAATATTACTTATTGAGTGCCTAATTTTGTGTGAGATAGTGACTAGAGGTGTAATTAATGAGTTTCTAGGTATTAGATTATACTTTTTTTGTAGACCGTCCCATATTTTCAGAGTGTGTGAGATTGTTACATAAGTTAGCCATTTATTAAGTATTTCTTTCCTTGGTACCGAGAACAGTTGGTGTATTGGGTCAAGATTTATCATTTCATTTTCTAATCGTACCCATGCAATGTCATTATTTTGATGTAGTAAAGCAGTTTGTGCTAACCTAGCTGCATTAAAGTGCGCTTGAAGTTCAGGAACTCCCAAGCCTCCTGAATCTCTGCAACTTAATAAAGTTTTTCTATTAATTCTTGCTTTTTATATGACCATATGAATTCTAGCATATTCTTTTGTAACTCTCTAATATCCTTCACTGGAATAGTGATAAGGAGTGATCTAAATAGATAAAGTAGTTTCGGTAGTATTACCATTTTAATGACAACCATTTTTCCATAGAAGGAAATTCTATATGTAGACCATGTTTTCATTTCTTTTTTTTTAGATATTTATATAAAGGGGGATAATTGAGTTTATATAAATCCTCTAGTCTATATGGAATTAATACTCCTAAGTATTTAATGGCATGGGGAGCCCATTTAAAATTAAAATTGATCTCTAATTTTTTTGTGTGTTTGGGTAAGTGGACTTCAATTGCTTCACATTTATCATTATTTATTTTATATCCAGACAAAAGTCCAAAGTTCAACAGTTGGTCAGAGAGTATAGGTAAGGATAATGTTGGCTTGCTAACGTCAGGAGGACGTCATCCGCAAAAAAGGAGAGTTTATGTTCTGTACTACCAATTCGAATACCTGCTATATCTTTCTGATTTCTTATGCTTGCAGCCAGTGGTTCAATACACAATGCAAACAACAAGGGGGATAGCGGATACCCCTGCATAGTTCCATTGTGTATATGTATCCTTTTTGATTGATAGCCTGCTATTCTAAGATACGCCGACAGATTGGTGTAAATGGATTGTATTGCTTTTGTGAATGCCCCTGTTATTCCAAAATGGGTAAGGGTCTCGAACATATAATCCTGGAAGACTCTATCAAATGCCTTCTCTGCTTCAAGGGATAGAAACAGAGAAGGCACCCCTCTTTCATTTCATAATCCAAGAGATCAATTACCTTGTGTATATTGTCTGGGGCTTCTCTTCCTTTAATGAATCCAACCTGGTCACTTGATTTTAATTTTGCTATATAGAAATGTAATCTAGTTGCTAGGATTTTGGTGAAAAGCTTCAAGTCTTGATTTATAAGAGAGATAGGCCTATAGTTTCTACAATGAAATGTATCTTTCTGGTTTTTTATTCTAGCTGCTAGTAAATCTGGTGGTATATCCCCCCCTTCCATAATGTGGTTGAATGAAATTACTAGCTGTAGTATAAGTTCAAGAGAGAACTACTTATTAAAGCCACCTGAAAATATGT
Organism: Bombina bombina; assembly: GCF_027579735.1. Taxonomy (NCBI): domain Eukaryota; kingdom Metazoa; phylum Chordata; class Amphibia; order Anura; family Bombinatoridae; genus Bombina; species Bombina bombina. The sequence continues at coordinate 467,182,612 of NC_069502.1, read as the reverse complement.
CAGGGCCCAGTGCTTTATTACTTTTAATCTGTTTTATGGCTATGGCAATTTCTTGTGGCGTTATTGGAGCATTTAAATAGTCCAATGCTTCTTTATCATTCTTGGGAAGGTTGCAGTTGTTTAGGAAAGTTTTAATCTTGCTTTCTCTGTTTACATTCTGATTATGGTCTAAGAAGGTAAAGGGTTTGGTAGTATTCAGCAAAAGCATTTGCTATATGGGAAAGATTATTAACTGTCCTGCCTGTAGATATTTGAATTTGAGGGATAGATGTGGCATGCAGTCAGGCTTGTTAGCAAAAATAAAGTATTACGCATCAACAATCCATAAAGTTGCTAGAGCTTCTTCAGCAAGTAACTTATCAAGCTCCCCTTTCTTTATTTTTATTTTGTTGGCAATGTTAATACTTCTATTCTCTATGTGTAGTCTATGAAGGGCCTCAAGTTCTTTTTTTTTTTTTTTGTTTAATTAGGTTTTGTTTGGTTTTAGCACTGTATGCTTTTTCTTGAATAAAAATGCTTTAAAAGCTCCCCATATTAATAGGGGATTTTTTGTTGAGTCTTTATTCTCAGACCAAAAATGTCTGATCTGCTGTATTAGTTTCTGACATAAAGATCATGGATCCTAAAGATCATGGATCATAAGGACCCCTCAATGACACCTCCACTATAGCATGGTCTGACCATGTTGTTTGGGTAATATCAGTATGTGTTATTAATGTACATAGTATTTGACTAATTAGTATAAAATCAATCCTTGAGTAGGAATATGGGCAGCTGAATAGTAAGTATAATTTTTAACACCTCTATTGCATATTCTCTACACATCGACTAGGTTGTGGTCTAATATACGGTCACTTAGGATCTTTCTTGAAGGTGAGCTTGTGGGAGGGGTTTTATCCATTTTTTCATTAAGAGTAAAATTAAAGTCCCTGCCTAGAATTATTTTATGTCTTTTCCAAGAGGTCAACAGTTTGCTTATTTTAGCTATAAATGTTCCCTGATTTTTATTTGGGGCATATATATTTCCCATAACTATAGTGTTGCATTGAATCTTCCCTTTTAATATAATAAATTGTCCCTCCGGGTCTCTAATAACCTCCTCTTCTTGGAAGTTAAGGGATGAATACAATATAATAGTGAGTACTTGCTAGCCTTGTATTCTGAGATGGCCTTTTTCCTTTTAATGTGAGAGTGTAATCCTCTCACATTGTGTGATATTACTTTCACAGGCATCTAAATGAGTTTTAAGTCTATTGTTACTGTATGTAGTGAAAGTAGCCATGGCAGATAATACCTTAACCTCCTAGTGAAGTTGTTCAGAGCTTTGATTTGGTACCTGACCCTGGTTCCATATTTGTTTCTCTGTAGAGCTCGGAAGTCAAGCTTACCACGGGCAATCAGAAAAAGGAGAGAAAGAGCTGGAAGTAGAAAGAATAGATTAATAGACAGTAACAAAACAATACAGTAGTATCTGTATGATATACACAATTTCCCTTTCACAGGATAAGATAATTCCCAGGTGTAAATAGCGTATGGTAAATATGTTGTTCAGCATCTTACATTCTAACAAAACAGAAACATTTTGCATTTTAAACAATGAACCCTTAGACTTGCTCTATTAAGACAATATGAGGTTAATAGTGCCCATATTGCTTTTCCAAAGAGCAATGGCCAAAACCCTATAATATCACTCTGACATCCTCCTATTGTTTGTACTTTTACATTATGTTCTTTACGTTATCTCTTGGGAGGATTGTTTCTTCTAACTTTTAGCTATAAATTCTAATGTCAACTTTCCCTAAAGCTATACCTGTAAAGGTAGTGGACCTAGTGGTATATTAATACTGTCCAGTATTGATATAAAACCTTCTATATATTAACAATTACAAACCATTAAAGAGACACTGAACCCAATTTTTTTCTTTTGTGATTCAGATAGAGCATGCAATTTTAAGCAGCTTTCTAATTTACTACTATTATCAATTTCTCTTCGTTCTCTTGCTATCTTTATTTGAAAACCTTGGACAGCACTTGTTTATTGGTGGATGAATTTATCCACCATCAGCAAGAACAACCCAGGTTGTTCACCAAAGTGGGCCGACATTTAAACTTACATTCTTGATTTTCAAATAAAGATACCAAGAGAATGAAGAACATTTGCTAATAGGAGTAAATTAGAAAGTTGCTTAAAATTGCATGCTCTATCTGAAAAATTGGGTTCAGCGTCCCTTTAAGGATAGAACAATTCAAACTGAAATAACTTATAACTAGCAAACAAGAAAAAAATAGTTCTTGAGTGGGTTGGTTGAGGTGACCCTGAAGTAACATGTTAGTTTCTCCCCTAATATTTTAATACGATAAGGCTGCTACCTAATTTGGTATTATTGGGACTCCAATCATAATGGAGCAGATATAATCAAACAATATCATTTTACATTTCTATTGCAACTTGTATAAAAAAAATGTTAATTTCCCCCCTCAATTGTGCTAGTGAGGGTGGGATGTTGCTAATAAAAATTGAACAGATCATGGACCCTCTCAAGTTCTTTTAGTTTTGAATGGAGCTTTTCAGTTTCCCCATCCGACACAGACCCCTCCAACAATGTTGCGATAAGACAGTATTTGGACTATGCGGTGACTTCTCTTAAGTGTTCCTAGTCTGATTACAGTCAGTCCAAAAAGAAAAAGAAGCCCCTTGGTGTAGAATATCCGATTAGTCTGACCATCATCGCTCATTCAGTATCTGTAGTATGTTTCAGATGTCCGGTTTCTTCTCTCGTAGCCTCCTTATGTTGCTTGATGGGTGATATTTCTCTATTCCACATTCTCTGCAGAGCTTTCTTTTGTGGCCTTTGAGTTAGTGGTATAGTCATTTCACCTCCTGCAAGACGCAGCAGACCTACAAGATTCATACCTTCTTCAAGATTAATACAAGAATAAGTAGTCTTATTGTGGATAAAAACTAGTCTATAGGGAAATGTCCATCTGTATTTGATTTGGGCCTTCAGTAATACAGCGATGACTGGTTTTAGTTCTCTACGTTTTCTAAGGGTGATAGGTGATAGATCGCCAAAAAGTTGCAATTTGAGCCCCTCAAATTCTGTATGTTGCTGTAACTTGTAACTTGGAGTAATTTGTCTTTAGTAGTGTATTAATGGAATTTAATAATAACATCCCTAGGGGTGTTAGGAATTCTGGGTTTGTTAAGAGCTCTATGGAATCTGTCCATTAGTAGGAAACTTTCTTCCACATCTGGAAGGAGATGGCATAGAATTTGATGAAGAATCTCCTTAAGATTAACTTAGAATTCTGGAAGATTTCTGAGTCTAACATTGGATCTTCTAGATATGTTTTCCAGATCATCTAGCTGAGTTTCAAGTGGCTGTATCCTGTAATTATGATCTTGTAGCGAGTGCTGGATGTTGGGGATTTCCCCAATTATCTCATCTACTTTGTCTTCTAGTGCAGATGTTCTCTGGCCTATATCTAGAATGTCATTTCTTAGTTCTTTGATAGCTGACTTCAGTTCAATTTGAAAAACTTCCTTTATTTGTTGGATTAGGGAGTTTGACGTAGGTCTTCTGATGTAGTATCCATTATAGCCTCTGTTTCCTCAATTTCCAACATGGTTGTCTTGCCTTGCGACAATTATTTTTTTTCTTAGCTTGTGCTTTATATAAGCAGTCTTTAACCAACTGAGTTTTGCCTTTCATTTTAAGAGGAGTAATTCTGGGTAGTTGGTTAAGGATCCTTGGATAAGTGCCACAAGCAGCTTAGTGATTGTCACCTCTCTCCTCCGGAACTGCCTAGTGTTTCAGCCTTGAGAATTGGTTTCCTCCACTGCGGCTGCTTGTAAAAGTGGCAGTTTGGTTTAGGGAGTCACCAGAGCGGAGCCCTGACCCTCCGGTGACTAATATTCCCAGTCAGGTTACTGTAATCTGTGCCAGCCCTTCGTGCCCTCTGTTCTTGCCAGAGGCCTCACAGTCTTAAAGTTTTTTTTTGTGGGCCTGATTGACACAAATTATATCACAAACTGCTCCAAATATTTCAAATCGTGTTAGGAAACAGCTAGGGACAGGTTAAGAAACAGAAAATTAGGTAATTATTCCTAATAAAGTAAGTGTTTAGCTTTCTATACAAGGACCTCACAGAGGACACGTCTTTCCTCGCTGGCTGTTAGCTCCGCCTCCCCTTCGGCTCCTGTTTTAAAGGTCTTTGACCTTATCAGCAAGTGAGTCTAAAGAGCTTTTGTAGAAGTTTAGTTGTTGTTGTTCTTCTTCTTTCATTGATTCTGTACCATCTTCCAGTGCTTCTACTCTAAAGCCTAGCATGTGTACATCTTGTCTTAGCTCTGCAAGTTCTTCTCTAATGCATGTACAAACAATATAAGCTATGAAGCCTGTGTATCACAGAATCCGATAGACTCTTTTAGTGTAACTTTATTCAGGGGTTTTTAGCTGAACATCAATTTATGCTTGTTTACTTTACACCATGGGAAGAATAATATAGACCTATGAAAGTACAGACATCTCAGCTGTTAAACCTTAACTGGTTGTTAATGGAAATAGTGAATATGCAACCTCTGTTATCCCGATTGTATCTCAGTCTCTGTGAAATGACACTGTGGGACAGAGACAGGAAGCATATCACAACTTGATGTGTAAAGTTGTGAAGGTCTATATCACTATTTGCTTACAGGCTAAATTATTTCATTGACCAAAATTAGGGTGACAGGGTGGCCATTTTTTTTTTGCCTTTAAAGATATTGTGTGTTAAGGACCCATAATTGCTGCTGATATCTAGAATCATTTTAGTTTGCTTATAATTCTGGATTTCCCTTTACTAGGTATAAATACAATGCTTTTTGAATGGAGCAGTAAGTCTACTGTTAGTGCCTAGTTGCTTCTTAGCAAGAATCCATCCAAAAATAAGAACGCGTTATGAAGACTGCAAGTATGACTTCGTAGTATGTCCCAAAATGGTGGGTCTCCTCACACCAAACCTATCCCCCAAGGTTTTCCCTCTATGATGGTCAGAGCTATATTAGCAATCTTTTATGTCCCACTCGCCCGGATACTTGGATAAGGGCCACAAGCCGCTTAGTGATCGTCACCTCTCTCCTCCGGAACTGCCTAGTGTTTCAGCCTTGAGAATCGGTCTCCTCCACTGTGGCTGCTTGTAAAAGTGGCAGTTTGGTTTAGGGAGTCACCAGAGCGGAGCCCTGACCCTCCGGTGACTGATATTCCCAGTCAGGTTACTGTAATCTGTGCCAGCTCTTCACGCCCTCTGTTCTTGCCAGAGGGCTCACAGTCTTAAAGTTTTTTTTTGTTTTTTTTGTGGGCCTGATCGACACAGATTATCTCACAAACTGCTCCAAATATTTCAAATCGTGTTAGGAAACAGCTAGGGACAGGTTAAGAAACAGAAAATTAGGTAATTATTCCTAATAAAGTAAGTGTTCAGCTTTCTATACAAGGACCTCATAGAGGACACGTCTTTCCTCCCTGGCTGTTGGCTCCGCCTCCCCTTTGGCTCCTGTTTTAAAGGTCTTTGACCTTATCAGCAAGTGAGTCTAAAGAGCTTTTGTAGAAGTCTAGTTGTTGTTGTTCTTCTTCTTCTTTCATTGATTCTGTACCATCTTCCAGTGCTTCTACTCTAAAGCCTAGCATGTGTACATCTTGTCTTAGCTCTGCAAGTTCTTCTCTAATGCATGTACAAACAATATTTGCTATGTCCTTTTTGAAGGAAGGGAGGCTAACATGTTAGCAGACACCTGTGGCATGTGTTGTGAATTAATAATCTTGGGTGTTAGAATTTGTATTTTGTGGTTCACCAGAAGGGCTATTAGAAAGTGAGGTAGAGTGATCTGTCACCATGAAGTAAGAGGTTACATTCTGGCCCTTATTAAGTTGGGATTTGTTAGGTCTATCCGGCTTTTGAGCTCTTTTAGGTGCCAATATAGGATGTGGAATAGGTTTTTTGCAGTTATTCCACGTTTCAGGTCTTTTAGCAGGTATTCGTGTGTTTTTTATCAGTAGGGGAAATTTTTGATCAATTTTGCAGTTATGTATATACTTCTCAACTGTGGGGAAAAGAGGAGAGGAAGAAAACTTTCCATGTGTTCAGGGCCTTTTGATCCACTTTATAGATAATAGAAATGATCTTTGCTAAAAGTGAGCCCCACAGATAGAATCAATAAAAAGTTCCTTATTGTTGAATGTCTTTGTGTGGATAATAGTAAGCCGTATGTTCGTGTATTATGTCCCCTTTGATTTAGTTTAACTTACTTCCGCCTGTATGTGATCCATTGTGAAGGGCCTTGGAGATTGTGCTTCTATGCGGTTGTTTTCATTAGGCCCACGCCGGGGACTAGATTTCTGGGGCTGGTTTCTTGACCTCCAAGCTCCATTCCAGATTAGCAGAAGATCTCTCTAGTAAATCTCTAAAAGGCGATGTGGGACCTAAATCAATCCCTCCTGGCTTCACCCGCACCTTTAGATCATTGGAATTTCTAGCTCCTGCTCCGCCATTAGGTTTTCTCCTTTGCTCGTCCAGTCAAGCCGATATTACCATCGGATCTGTGTAAAAAAGGGTTCCTCTGAATGCTGTCAAGTAGATGAACTCATTAGCAACCAGTGATAGTGCTATTGAATAGATGGCACATTTGATTTTTTTAAGAGGATTTAACCGCTTACACAGAGTACTGGAGTTACGTGGCCATCTTAGACCCTTCCAACTCCGCCACCCCAAAAATATAGATTTTTGCTTTATTCTATGAACTACTGACATAATTTCTTCAAATTCCAAACAAAATATTTATATTTTTAGGTGCAGTCTTTTCAGACGTCAAAAAATGCAAAGAAAACAATACTAATGTTTTAACTTAGGAAGGGTTTAGAAATAACCCTGATTATCAATCACATCTTTCATGCATCTTTACATGCTCTCCACCAGTCTTTCACATTGCTGTAGGCTTTTAACCATCCATCTTCTTCTTGATCACATTCCAGAGGTTTTCAAAGGGCTTCAGGTCTGGAGATTGGGCTGGATCTTGATCTGGTGGTCCTCCATCCACACCTTGATTGACCTGGCTTTGTGGCATGAAACATTGTCCTGCTGGGAAAAAAAATCCTCAGAGTTGGGGAACATTGTCAGAGCAGAAGAAAGCAAGTTTTCTTCCAGGATAACCTTGTACATGTACATGGCTTGATTCATGTGTCCTTCACAAAGATGAATTTGCCCTATTCCAGCCTTGCTGAAGCCAGACCAATTTTCATCTTTGCACAACACCTGGTCATCTAATGGTTAGACAGAGACCTGAAGAGGCCACTGTTAACTTTGTTGGAAGATCGGTGATGATCTGGGGGAACTTTGTCAAGGCTGGAATCGAGCAGATTCATCACTGATAGATTGAATCATTAAAACACAATTCTCAGATTATGTGAGACCCACCATTTAATTGTAATTTCAAAGGTAATCATTCTTTATTTCTAGTACTGTATATATTGCACAGAGTATAATTATAATGTCAAGGCTACCAATGTTATCATATTACTGTTGTAATGTATGTGTGTCAGTTTAATTTATGGCACTGGAACAGATTTGCCTGCTCCACTTCCAAACAGAAGCTCAGAAGCTAATACTTATCTAGGGAACATCACAATATCAAAATAGTTTTTTAACAAAATTATACTACACTTCTTAAAAATATTCAATAAGATCTTAAGACCTGGTGAGATAAACTTATATATTGGTGATGTTGCATTAAATTGGTTAAAATTACCACACTACCTAGAATGCCCTATATCCTTCAGGCTTTGTGGATATGTTTACCAAGGTGGTATATAGATTAATTACAGGCTCCCATAAACTAATTTTTATGGGAGAAAAGTTGACTTAGGATCAGCAGGGATAACCTTTACAGGCCAACAAAGGATGGTGGGCTAGGACTTGCAAACTTTAGGAATTACTATGAAGCAGTTGCCATTCATAGAACTTTGGACTGACACAGTTATGGAGGCTTTAAAGTCAAGTGTATTTTGGGTTCCTAAAGAGACTAGACCTTCTCAATGTATGCATCTATAAATTCACCATTATTTATTTGAGTTATAGGATACAATCATTTTGTCTAGAAAATATACATCCTATCAGAGAAGTTTCCTTTTCCGTTAAATCTTGAGTTGGTGGGTGGACTGAATAGTGGCCACATTAGGGTATCTGAGTTGACTATACTATCCTGTTAATTAAATTTATAGACAATTGGAAATATCAAGGCATAAACCCATCAAGGAGGGTGGTAGGTTTGCTGCCTGGCTTAAATATGCACAATTGAAATAATTTATCCTTACATCAGCTTATAAATCTTTTAAAACAACTAACATACAGCTAGATTACGAGTTTGGCATTATGAGTGAAAAAGCAGCATTATGGCCCATAACGCTGCTTTTTCCCTAACGTTGCTATTTCAAGTCTTGTAGGTATAGGTGTACCGCACCCCTTTTAGCCTGTCACGCAACGTCAGTACCGCACTTTTAAAAAAGTCCTTTTTCAATGGGACTCCCATAGTGCTGGTATTACGAGTTTGCCTGGGAGGCCAAAAAGTGAGCAGTACACCCTATACTGACAAGATCCATACCACCACCTAAAGTCAGTAGTTATGAGTTTTACGTTACAAAGCTGTAGCATAAAACTCATAACTAAAGTGTTAAATAGAACACTAACAGCCATAAACTACCTATTAACCCCTAAACTGAGGCCCTACCGAATCGCAAACACCTAGTTAAAATAAATACAAACTTACCTGTGAAATAAAAATAAAACCTAAGCTAGATACAATCGGCTAGATTACGAGTTTTTGTCGGTAATGGTGTCCGGTGCTAACGAACCTTTTTTTCTCACCGCTCACTTAAGACAATGCTGGTATTACGAGTTTTCTGCAAGCCGGCGTTAGCCTCAGAAAAGTGAGCGTTGAGCAAAATTTAGCTCCACATCTCACTGTAATACCAGCGTTGCTTAAGTCAGTGGTGAGTGGCTGACGTGCTCGTGCACGATTTCCCCATAGGAAATAATGGGGCTGAGCTGGCTTTAAAAAAATCCTAACACCTGCAAAAAAGCAGCGTTCAGCTCCTAACGCAGCCCCATTGTTTCCTATGGGGAAATAAAATTTATGTCTACACCTAACACCCTAACATGAACCCCGAGTCTAAACACCCCTAATCTTATACTTATTAACCCCTAATCTGCCGCCCCCGACATCACCGACTCCTACATTATATTATTAACCCCTAATCTGCCGCTCCCGGACACTGCCACCACCTACATTAATACTTATGAACCCCTAATCTGATGCCCCCCAACATCGCCAAACCCTACATTATATTTATTAACCCCTAATCTGCCCCCCCCAATGTCGCCACAACTATATTAAATTGATTAACCCCGGCCCTAATCTGTCGCCACCACTATAATAAATTTATTAACCCCTAAACCTAAGTCTATAATTTAAGTTAGGAATCTGTTGGCGCTTTATAAATAAAGAATAATAATAATAATAATAATAAAATACATCTAAATAAATTTACTATTATTAACTAAATTATTCCTATTTAAAACTAAATACTTACCTATAAAATAAACCCTAAGCTAGCTACAATATAACTAATAGTTACATTTTAGCCATTTTAGGATTATATTTATTTTACAGGCATCTTTGTTTTTATTTTAACTAGGTAGAATAGTTATTAAATAGTTATTAACTATTTAATAGCTACCTAGTTAAAATAAGTACAAATATACCTGTAAAATAAATCCTAAATTACAATTACACCTAACACTACACTATAACTAAATAAATTACATAAGCTAACCACAATTAGCTACAATTAAAATAAATAAACTAAAGTACGAAAAAAAAACCCCACTAAATTACAGAAAATAAAAAAATAATTACAATTTTTTTAAGCTAATTACACCTACTCTAATCCCCCTAATAAAATAAAAAAAGCCCCCCAAAATAATAAAATTCCCTACCCTGCATTAAATTACAAATAGCACCTAAAATAGCCTTTTGCGGGGCATTGCTCCAAAGTAATCAGCTTTGGAACAGCCAATAGAACAGCCAATAGAATGCGAGCTCAATCCTATTGGCTGATTGAATCAGCCAATAGGATTGAACTTCAATCCTATTGGCTGATTGGATCAGCTAATAGGATTTTTTCTACCTTAATTCCGATTGGCTGATAGGATTCTATCAGCCAATCGGAATTGAAGGGACGCCATCTTGGATGACGTCACTTAAAGGAACCTTCATTCTTCAGTCGCCGTCGGATGGAAGAGGATGCTTCGAGTCGGATGGCTTCAAGATGGACCCGCTCCGCTCCGGATGGAAGAAGATAGAAGATGCCGCCTGGATGAAGACTTCTGACGGTTTGGATGTCCTCTTCTGGCCAGATCAGATGAAGACTTCTGCCCCTCTGGAGGTCCACTTGTGCCCGGCTGGGTGAAGACATCTAAAGGTAGGGTGATCTTCAAGGGGGTAGTGTTAGAATTTATTAAGGGGGGATTGGGTGGGTTTTAGAGTAGGGTTGGGTGTGTGGGTGGTGGGTTTTAATGTTGGGGGGTATTGTCTTTTTTACAGGTAAAAGAGCTTATTACTTTGGGGCAATGCCCCGCAAAAGGCCCTTTTAAGGGCTATTTGTAATTTAGTGTAGGGTAGGGAATTTTTTTATTTTGGGGGGCTTTTTTATTTTATTAGGGGGATTAGAGTAGGTGTAATTAGCTTAATTTATTTTTAATTTTTTTTTATTTTCTGTAATTTAGTGTTTGTTTTTTTCGTACTTTAGTTTATTTATTTTAATTGTAGTTAGTTTATGTAATTAATTTAATTATAGTGTAGTGTTAGGTGTAATTGTAAATTAGGTTAGGATTTGTACTTATTTTAACTAGGTAGCTATTAAATAGTTAATAACTATTTAATAACTATTCTACCTAGTTAAAATAAATACAAAGTTGCCTGTAAAATAAATATAAATCCGAAAATGGCTACAATGTAACTATTAGTTATATTGTAGCTAGCTTAGGGTTTATTTTATAGGTAAGTATTTAGTTTAAATAGGAATAATTTAGTTAATTATAGTAATTTTATTTCATATTATTTAAATTATATTTAAGTTAGGGGGGGTTAGACTTAGGGTTAGACTTAGGTTTAGGGGTTAATAACTTTAATATAGTAGCGGCGACGTTGGGGACGGCAGATTAGGGGTTAATAAATGTAGATAGGTGTCGGCGATGTTAGAGACGGCAGGTTAGGGGTTAATAAAATGTAACTAGTATTTGCGAGGCGGGAGTGCGGCGGTTTAGGAGTTAATATATTTATTACAGTTGCTGCGATGTCTGGTCAGCAGATTAGGGGTTAAAAACTCTATTTAGTGTTTGCGATGTGGGGGGGGCTCGGTTTAGGGGTTATTAGGTAGTTTATGGGTGTTAGTGTACTTTGTAGCACTTTAGTTAAGAGTTTTATGTTACGGCGTTAGCCCATAAAACTCTTAACTACTGACTTTTAAATGCGGTAGGATTCTGGACAGGAGAGGGTCTACTGCTCACTTCTTCCAGCAATCGTAAAACCGGCGTTAGGAAAATCCCATTAAAAAGATAGGATACGCAATTGACGTAAGGGGATTTGCGGTATTCGAAAATCGCGGAAAAAAAGTGAGCGGTACACCTGTACCTGTCAGACTCGTAATACCAGTGGGCGTTAAAAAGCAGCGTTGGGACCCCTCAACGCTGCTTTTTAAGGCTAACGCAAGACTAGGCGAATGTAACTATTAGTTATATTGTAGCTAGCTTAGATTTTATTTCACAGGTAAGTATTTAGTTTTAAATAGGTATTATTTAGTTAATAATTGTAACTTTTGTTTAGCTCTATTTAAATTATGTTAAAGTTGGGGGGTTAGGGTTAGGTTTAGTATTAGGGTTAGGTTTAGGGGTTAATATAGTTAAATTTAGCTTAGATTTTATTTCACAGGTAAGTATTTAGTTTTAAATAGGTATTATTTAGTTAATAATTGTAACTTTTGTTTAGCTCTATTTAAATTATGTTAAAGTTGGGGGGTTAGGTTTAGTATTAGGGTTAGGTTTAGGGGTTAATATAGTTAAATTTAGCTTGTTGCGATGTGGGGGGGTGGCGGTTTAGAGGTAAATAGGTTTATTTAGTTAATAATTGTAAATTTTATTTAGCTATATTTTTATTATGTTAAAGTTAGTGGGTGTTAGGGTTAGGCTTAGGGTTACGTTAGGGTTAGGGTTACATTAGGGTTAGGTTTAGGGGTTAATTAATTTATTTAGTGGTAGTATATGTGGGAGACCAGAGGTTTAGGGGCTAATAACTTTAGTATAGTGGCAGCGACATCAGGAGCGGCAGATTAGGGGTTATTAGTTTTATGTAGGTAGCGGCCATGTTGGGGGCGGAAGATTAGGGGTTAATAACATTATGTAGGTGGCGGTAATGTTGGGGGCGGCAGATTAGGAGTTAATAACTGTATGTAGGTGGCGGCGATGTTGGGGGCAGAAGATTAGTGGTGTTTAGACTCGGAGTTTATGTTAGATTTAAACATTATTTTATTTTTCCCCATAGACATCAATAGGGCTGCGTTACGGAGCTTTTGTTTCAGCGATCGCAGGTGTTAGACTTTTTTTTTTGCCGGCTCTCCCCATTGTCTATGGGGAAATCGTGCATGAGCACGTCAAAGTAGCTCTTGTTTTCGGTGCGGTATGGAGCTCAACGCAACCATTTCGTCTGCGCAAGCCTGCTTTTTACAAACCTGCAATACCAGCGCTATAGGGAGGTGAAATAACGCCACTTTTGTGGTGGTCATTAAAATCCCTATAGCGCTCAAAACTCGTAATCTAGCTGGTAATTTGAAAAGTTATGCTTCAGAGGGGAAGCAATCAGAAGTTTTCTTTTGGTGTCACACAGACTTTTACAAGTTAGAAATAATGATTTACCTCATACATACACAAACAGGTGGCAAATGTGATCAGGTTTGCGCAACTTGTTGGGTGTTAGGTTTTTATCACTTTTCATGCTCCATTGAAGTCTATTGGAGAATATGTTAGAGTGGTTGCGATATTGTAACTTCAGCTATTTGCACGCATTGGGTCAGAGCACGAGTGTAAAATTTATACTTTAAAGTTTTTATAAACACGGTATCCAGGAGCGATACATAGCGCTTCACTTGTTATATAGCCCTAGTAAATTTGAAATTTACTTTTATTATCACATATGATTCATTCTCTTGTTATCCATTGTTGAAGTAACAGCATTGCACTACTGGCAGCTAGCTGAACACATTAAGTTAGCCAATCACAAGAGACAAATTTATCCAGGCCAATCACCATCTAGCTCCCACTAGTGTGAGGTTTGTGTGTGTTCATTTTCAACAATGGAAAACCAAGAGAACAAAGCACATTTGAAAAATGATGTGATTTTAAAATTGTATGCTCTATCTGATTCTTGCAAGAGTAATTTTGACTTTCCTATCCATTTAAGCTATTAACACACAAACAATTATAATCTTTCATGTCTTTATTGAACACATCCCATTAAACATTCAAAGTGCTGTAAAAAAAAGTAGTGGATTTAATAGATAGTTGATCCTCCTTTGGCAGCAAAACCTTATCCAAGCCTTTCTGGTATCTGTGGATTAGACCTGCACAAGGTTCAAGATGAATTTTGGACCTCTCTTCCTTACAGAACTGATTCAGCTCAGCCATATTCTTAGAACGTCTGGTGTGAACAGCTCTCTTAGGGTCATTCCACAGCATCTCTATGGGGTTAAAGGGACAGTATACTGTAAAATAGTTTTTCCCGTATTGTGTTTACAATTGCTTTTTTTTTCTTTTTTTAACAATGGCAGAGTAAAAAATGTAAAAAATGAAAATTAGCTTTTTAAGGTTTTTTTGTGTATTTTAAAGCTCCGATTTTGTGTTTTGAAGCCACAACCTAATAAAATGGGTTGAGCTTGTGGGTATAATCAGATCTCATTACTGTATCACATTGTGTTCATATACCTGCTTCTTTATCTTATATCTGTCCATAAAACAATCACCAGTACTTGGAGAGAACAATGGAAAATCAACATTTTATTACCTTATCTCTGCTATACCCCACTGGGAGTGCAATTTCTTCTGCTGGCTGTGTTTACAAAGCTTATCTATAGCTTGGACCTGCGGCCACAAACTTTCAGCATAGGTGGGGATACCACATGCTAAATCAACTATTTCAAATGCCAATATAATGGTAAAGGAGCTACTTGTAAACAAATTAATACACTCCAGCAGGTAAAGTGGATGATTGGGAATAAATTAAAGGTGAGAATTTTTTTGAGTAAACTGTCCTTTTAAGGTTTGGGCCTCTAGTTATCAAGCCGTCAACCGCAAATACACTGGAATTCCGCAGCGTATTTGAGGCGAGGCTGATTCGCTGTAGTTATCAAGCCCTACAGACCGGCAAAAGTAGAGTCTAGTGACGTAAGCTACGATCCGCCGGTCTCAGTCCGACACAGATCGATTCTTACGTCACTCCAGATGTGCTGAACGCAAGTTCGGCACTATCTGACTACTTTTGCTAGTTATCAAAGAACTGGCAGGTACGCTCGGCACTTTTCCGGCTCAGCGTACCTGGTTTTCAATCCGCCGCCCTAGAGGCGGCGGATCCCATAGGAATCAATGGGAGTCTGACAGCAACGAGAGCTCATGTTCGCTGCTGCCCGATATCCCATTGATTCCTATGGGAACGTCTGCCCCTAAAACCCTAACATGTACCCCGAGTCTAAACAACCCTAATCTGTCCCCCCTACACCGCCGCCACCTACATTATTATTATTAACCCCTAAACCACCGCTCCCGGACCCCGCTGCAACTAAATAAACTTACTAACCCCTAAACCGCCGCTCCCGGACCCCGCCGCAACTATAATAAATATATTAACCCCTAAACCGCCGCTCCTGGACCCCGCTGCAACTATAATAAATATATTAACCCCTAAACCACCGCTCCCGGACCCCGCCGCCGCCTACATAATATCTATTAACCCCTAATCTGCCATCCCCTATACCACCGCCACCTATATTATATTTATTAACCCCTATCCTGCCCCCCCTATACCGCCGCCACCTATCTTAAAGTTATTAACCCTACACTATCATTAAATTAATTAAATAAATTAACTACAATTACCTAAAATTAAATTCAATTAAATAAACTAAAATATAGTACAAAAAAAAACAAACACTAAATTACAGAAACGAAAAAGAATTACAAGAAGCTTAAACTAATTACACCTAATCTAAGCCCCCTAATAAAATAATAAAGCCCCCCAAAATAAAAAAAATGCCCTACCCTATTCTAAATTACAAAGTAATCAGCTCTTTTACCAGCCCTTAAAAGGGCTTTTTGCGGGGCATTGCCCCAAAGTAATCAGCTCTTTTATCTTTAAAAAAAAATACAACCCCCCAACATTAAAACCCACCACCCACACACCCCTACTCTAACCCACCCAAACCCCCCTTAAAAAACCTGGCGAATGAAGACCCGACGAATGAAGGTTCCTTTAAGGGACGTCATCCAAGATGGCATCCCTCGAATTCCAATTGGCTGATAGGATTCTATCAGCCAATCGGAATTAAGGCTGATCAGAACAGCCAATAGAATGCGAAGCCAATCATATTTTTCCTACCTTAATTCCGATTGGCTGATAGAATCCTATCAGCCAATCGGAATTCGAGGGATGCCATCTTGGATGATGTCCCTTAAAGGAACCTTCATTCGTCTTGTAGTCGTCGGGCCAGCAGGAAGTTCCGCGTCGGAGGTCTGCAAGATGGAGCCGCGGTTGGATGAAGATAGAAGACGGCGCTTGGATGAAGACTTCTACCGGATGGAGGACCTCTTCTGCCCTGCTTGGATGAAGACTTCGGCCAGATGGAGGACCTCTTCTTGCCTTGCTTGGATGAAGAATTCGGCCCAGCTGGGTGAAGACGGCTCAAGGTAGGGTGATCTTCAGGGGGTTAGTGTTAGGTTTTTTTAAGAGGGGTTTGAGTGGGTTAGAGTAGGGGTGTGTGGGTGGTGGGTTTAATGTTGGGGGGGTTACATTTTTTTTTTACAGGTAAAAGAGCTGATTACTTTGGGGCAATGCCCCGCAAAAAGCCCTTTTAAGGGCTGGTAAAAGAGCTGTTTAACTAATGGGTATCTCCAGCGCCAATGAAGCTACCACTCAGGCTCCTCCCAAGAAAAAGCAAGATCTCTCAAGCGGATCTCAAAGATATAGTATATAAATATGTGCGGTGGGGGAGCACTAAAATAGCCTCCAAATGAAGGGTAGGAAAGCTTAAGGTGGAATCAAAAGGTTAGAAAAGGGGTAAAATCATATGTAAAAATGTAAGATCATATAAAAAACCCTCATATAAATCCCATAAAAGTGTCCAGTTAAAAAATTGACAATATACTTAAAATATAATAAAAGTAAGTACATATACCGCTGATGGAGTGGGGAAAAGACAAAATAACTAAGATACCTTGAAAGAAATACCTATTTTAATTTAACATATATTATTATTTAACATATATTATAGTATAGATTAAAACATAAAATTGTACAAAATGATTAAAGAGAATAATGTCCCAAATAGAGTTCCAATATAAAGTCCAGATTAGTCCCGTGTGATCCAATATGATGGGTGTCCCAATACATCCAATTGGAAAGATTCCCAGTGAGGTTGGTATACAAAAAATAAAAAAGGTGAAAAAATAGTGGGATGATGATATAAAAATAAAAATAAAGATAAAAATAAAAATATGAAAAAATGTATGCGAAAAGATGTGAAAAAAAATTGAAAAATACGTGTAAAAAATATGTAAAAAATATATGTAAAAAGACGTGTAAAAAATATGTAAAAATATGTAAAAAAAATGTAAAAATTAAAACGTGTAGAAAAAGTGAAAAAATGATGTGAAAAAAGTTATGTGAAAAAATAAAGTGAAAAAATATGTGAAAAGAAGTGTGGAACAAATGTATAAAGAGAAATGTGGCCAAAAAAACAGGTTTACACCCGGTATGGATGTTGAAAAATGATATAAAAAATATATGATATTAGACAAATTCACCCTGTTAAGGAATGAGTTGCTATTGTACAGTCTATATCCAAGATTGGGTGGATAATCCCTCAAACAGTTATCCAAAAGATAGTCCAAAGCAAATATTCCAAAGGAAAAAAAAAAAAGAAGAAAAAAGTCCTAAGTCTTATATTCAAGTAGTTATAAATAATCAAGTGGAAACCTCTTCTTGTGGTGAATCCACAGACAGGGTTCTCAAGTATAATCCGCAGGTAGATTCAAAGCCCTAAAACAAGATAAAAAACATGATAAAAAAACATGGTGCAATATAGCTAAAAACCAAGTGGATAAGTAGGTATTGCACTTACCAATATAATCAGAGCCGTGATATCAGAAATATGTCTACGCGTTTCAGTCCTCTCCTGGGACCTTTCTCAAGACTGATAAAAGTAAAAGAGCTGATTACTTTGTAATTTAGAATAGGGTAGGGCATTTTTTTAATTTGGGGGGCTTTATTATTTTATTAGGAGGCTTAGATTAGTGTAATTAGTTTAAACTTCTTGTAATTCTTTTTTTATTTTCTGTAATTTAGTGTTTGTTTTTTTTGTACTATAGTTTAGTTTATTTAATTGAATTGAGCGGCGGTTTAGGGGTTAAACATTTAATTTTGCTACGGCAGGGTCTGGGATCCGCAGGATAGGGGTTAATAACTTTATGTAGGTGGCGGCTGTATAGGGGGTGGCAGATTATGGGTTAATAAGTATAATGTAGGTGGCGGTGGGGTCCAGGAGCGGCGGTTTAGGGGTTCATATATTTATTATAGTTGCGACGGGGTCCGGGAGCGGTGGTTTAGGGGTTAATATATTTTTTAGAGTTGTGGCGGGGTCCGGGAGTGGCGATTTAGGGGGTAAAACAGTATAGTTTAGTGTGGGTGCTTAGTGACAGGCTATCAAGAAAGCTGCGAAGAAGCCGATGAGCAGCGAGATTGATGACTGTCAGTTAACAACAGTCCGCTGCTCATCGATCCGTACTTGGTGCTCGGCTTGACAGCTTTCTTGATAACTTTGGTGAACATATTCAGGTCCATGGCGGCGATGTTAGGTGAGCTTAGGCGAGCGTATTGGGCCAGCAAATGCAGGAAAGTAGACGGCTTCATACATAGAGGCCTTGGGCTCTGACTGGGCCACTTCAAAAGGCGGATTTTGTTTTTTGAAGCCATTCTGAAGTGGATTTACTTCAATAATTTGGGAATTCATTTTTCACTTGATGATGGCAAGTGGTCCAGGCCCCAAAGCAGCCACAAATCATGATGCTCCCTCCACCGTACTTAACAGTTGGGATGATGTTTTCATGTTGATATGCGGTGCCTTTTTTACGTCATACATAGTGCTATGTGTTCTTCCCACAACTCAATGTTGTGGAATGTCAAGGGGGTCTTTGGCAAACTTCAGGCCTGCAGCAATGTTTTTTTGGGAATGTGTCTTTCTTTATTGTGTCCTACCATGGATACCATGCCTGTTCAATGTTTTGCATATAGTAGACTCATGAACAGAGATGTTTACCAGTTCCAATGATTTCTTCAAGTTTTTAACTGTCACTCTAGGGTTCCTTTTTACCTCATTGAGAATTGTGCAGTGTGCCCTTTGAGTCACCAAACTCAAAATGTAGCTCTAACCCACTCCTCCAATCTTGTTTCATTAATTAGACACCAGGTTTGCCCATTTACAAATCTAATTAGCTTTTGTTGAAGTCATTAGCTTAGGGATTCACATACTTTTTCCAACCTATACTGTGACTATTTGAATGATATATTCAAAATGTACAAGAACAATACAATAATTTGTGTGTTATTAGTTAAAACAGATTGTGTTTGTTGATTACTTTAACATAATTGAACATCAAACCAGATTTTAAGACAAATTTATACATAATTACAGACATTTCTAAAGGGTTCACATACTTTTCCTTGCCACTGTTTTACAAATGGGATTAAACAGCAGTAGATTTATCTCCCTGGGGAGGGCCACCTGGCATCATCTCCTTCTTTTCTTATTCCTTATCTTCTCTTCGGTTTGGATCTTTACCTTTCTTCTCTTCCCACCTTCTACCTTTAATATTTTTTGATCCTCTACTAACTCATAATCAGTATATATACATATACATATTTACTTTCTTCTTGCATACAGCACACTGATCATTATATTGCATGTAGATTTTCAAATACCCTTGCTTCTTGTATAAGAATACTGATTCACAGGCTTAGTACTTTGGACTTTCATCACCATTGAGAACTGTTGTTTCTTTATTGTTTTTGTTCTTATTAAAATCATACCTTTTGATTAGTTAGGTTCAAGATGCATAAGGACATTCACAGCACTTCTATCCTTTACTCCACAATCGGATTTATATATCCATGTATTGCCTAGCTGTTGTATGGGTAGTTATTATTTATGAACTGCTAGTGTTATTGACTTTCTTGTTGTCCTTGATACTAATGTATTTGAATAATGCTTTTCAAGGTATGTTAAAAAAAAAAAGTTATGCTAAGAATAGTTTACAGAACTTCTCAATACACTATAAGGAGAACTCAGCAGAAGATGTAAAAAAAAAGTTCATGGAAAATTTGAAACTGTGAATAAGGTAAAAAGCAGATGGTAAATAGGTGAACATATGTTTTGAGATTTACATGGTAAAAATAATGTTTCTATTGACTTTGCTTTTATTATTATTATTATTATTATTATTATTATTATTATTAATAACATTAATATGTTGAATTTAGTATTTGAACGCCACTTTAACTTTCAGCTTTTTAAATAAAATGAACTTTCATTAATTATGTTTCCTGTAATTTAGCTCTGGAAATGTAGAATTTTCTATTTCTCAGAACTTGAAATGCACCCTGCTGACTTTTCAATGTTAACCCTGCTACATATTATATATTTCCTTAATTGGCTTCAACTGAAAGCAACTGCAAAACAATGCATTTATTACTAACATTATGACTGTGCCTAGCCTTCTTGTGTGCAGGATAAAGCCCAGATTGGCTCCTCCAAATTAGACAAATGGTGGGTGGGGTTTGGCTATTGAAAAACAATTGCAGTAAAAAGGGTGTTAATTTGTTTTAAAAAAATGTATAGACTTGGCTAATATGTCTTATTTATTGTCCCTTTTAATAGTCTGATGTGCAAGGGGGTATAGTGTGAGCAATCAGACAGAAACAGCAAGAAAGCAAACAATGCAATTCAATCAACTGTTTTATTGCCAATCCCTAGTTTATTTATTTATTTTCCTTTTTAGCTTAGATTTGTATATTCAACAATTTACACAGCAGAAAGTCTGGATAAAACAGGACAGTGAGTCTCTTCATGATTGTTCCAGCGACATCTCAGTAAACAACAAAAAACTTTAAAATACTGAAGATACCAAATGGGGCACAACCTGATGTTTCATGAGCCCAACTGATTTCACTGCTTTTATATTATGTTAAAAATAAAATAAGCTTGTATAGTAGGAATAGTACCTAATACGTTTTATCTACAGAAAGCGGGAAAATTAGAGAAAACCTAAATAACTGACTTTGAGAAAAGTACGTTTATAAGTATATTCGATTTTTTTTATGAGGGCCGTGTGCCAGTACCAAGTGCATTGCATGGCATTTCACTGAATAGCAAAATACAAATGAGATCCTGCTACTGGCAAGTATCAAGGCTATCTGGCTATTGCAATTATTGAAACCCCATTTCTAGTAAACACCCAATGCTATCCACCCCCTTGTGCTGCAGGTGCAAAATACATCAGAGTGTTGCAATGATTATCTTGGGTGTTCACAGATACCACCACACTAACATGACCAAAGCAACAATATCACCATTTTGTGGTTTTGTGTTCGCCTTAGAATTCAGAGGTTAGGCTTTGAAAATTGAGTTAAAGGGACAGTCTACACCAGAATTTTTATTGTTTTAAAAGATAGATAATCCCTTTATTACCCATTCCCCAGTTTTGCATAACCAACACAGATATATTAATATACTTTAAACCTCTGTGATTATCTTGTATCTAAGCCTCTGCAGACTGCCCCTTTATTTCAGTTCTTTTGACAGACTTGCAGTTTAGCCAATCAGTGCCTGCTCCCAGATAACTTCATGTGCACGAGCACAGTGTTATCTATATGAAATACATGAACTAACACCCTCTAGTGGTGAAAAACTGTTAAAATTCATTCTGAAAAGAGGTGGCCTTCAAGGTCTAAGAAATTAGCATATGAACCTCCTAGGTTAAGCTTTCAACTAAGAATACCAAGAGAACAAAGCAAAACTGGTGATAAAAGTAAATTGGAAAATTTTGGCCTAGACTGTCCCTTTAAATGTATATAAACTGTCTGTTCTGTTGTTATAAAGATAAACGCTAAGCAGTGGGTTCTGCTTAAAACAAATCATTCCAATATATATTATTCATCAAGCATTTACCTTTTAATTTTACATTTCTATCACAGCCCTACAAAGGGGGCTGGCATCTCTAAAGGAAGGCATATTTTGATTGATGTCATAAATCTTCTAGAGTAACATGAGATGGTTTATAATTCAGTTAATACTAGAGAAACAGAAAGTCAGTTTTGCCCATGTTCAGAAGAGGACAGAATGCAACTTAAAAGGAAATTAAAGGGACAGTAAACTCATTCATTTATGATTTAGACAGAGCATACAATTTTAAACAATTTTTCAATTTAATTCTATTATTTAATTTGCTTCCTTCTCTTGTTATCCTTTTCTGAAAAGTTTATCTAGGAAAGCTCAGGAGCAGCAAAGAACCTAGGTTCTACCTGCTGATTGGTCGCTGCATATATATATACTGATTGTCATTGGCTCACCCATATGTTCAGTTAGAAACCAGTAGTGCATTGCTGCTCACTCAACAAATGATACCAAGATAATGAAACAAATTTGATAATAGAAGAAACTGGAAAGTTGTTTAAAATTGTATGTTCTACCTAAATCATTTAAGAAAATGATAAAAAAAAAACTATTCTTAAAATAAAAAAAGCACTCCAAAAAAAATTGCTAACTAACCCCAAAAGTGGTACTCACAGTTGATGGGGAATCCGTCTCTTCTTGATCCGACTTTGGGCCCTCTTTATACCAGCTCCAGGAAAGAGGTGGACTTCCTTGGCCTCTTCCGCCACCTCCACTCTGCAATCTTAGACTATTTGGCTCTCTTCAGGGAGCCCTGGTCTTTAAGCGGCCGCTGCCGCACACTGAAATCCCGGAAGTGTGAAACCCCAAAATATAGTGGTACCGCTTAATTCCTATTGCCTGATTTTAAATCAATCAATCCCTATTGGCTGATTTGAATCAGCCAATAGCAAGAACTTTTTAAATTTAAATTCTAAACATCCAATAGAAAAGGATAATTCTAATTTAAATTATAAAATGTTTTTGCTATTGGCTGATTCTAATCAGCCAATAGGGATTGACTGATTTAAAATCAACCAATACAAATTAAGTGGTACCCCTACTGGAGTGGCGATTTAGGGGGTAAAACAGTATAGTTTAGTGTGGGTGCTTAGTGACAGGCTATCAAGAAAGCTGCGAAGAAGCCGATGAGCAGCGAGATCGATGACTGTCAGTTAACAACAGTCCGCTGCTCATCGCTCCGTACTTGGTGCTCGGCTTCTTGACAGCTTTCTTGATAACTTTGGTGAACATATTCAGGTCCATGGCGGCGATGTTGGGCCAGCAAATGCAGGAAAGTAGACGGCTTCATGCATAGAGGCCTTGGGCTCTGACTGGGCCACTTCAAAAGGCGGATTTTGTTTTTTGAAGCCATTCTGAAGTGGATTTACTTCAATAATTTGGGAATTCATTTTTCACTTGATGATGGCAAGTGGTCCAGGCCCCAAAGCAGCCACAAATCATGATGCTCCCTCCACCGTACTTAACAGTTGGGATGATGTTTTCATGTTGATATGCGGTGCCTTTTTTACGTCATACATAGTGCTATGTGTTCTTCCCACAACTCAATGTTGTGGAGTGTCAAGGGGGTCTTTGGCAAACTTCAGGCATGCAGCAATGTTTTTTTGGGAATGTGTCTTTCTTTATTGTGTCCTACCATGGATACCATGCCTGTTCAATGTTTTGCATATAGTAGACTCATGAACAGAGATGTTTACCAGATCCAATGATTTCTTCAAGTTTTTAACTGTCACTCTAGGGTTCCTTTTTACCTCATTGAGAATTGTGCAGTGTGCCCTTTGAGTCACCAAACTCAAAATGTAGCTCTAACCCACTCCTCCAATCTTGTTTCATTAATTAGACACCAGGTTTGCCCATTTACAAATCTAATTAGCTTTTGTTGAAGTCATTAGCTTAGGGATTCACATACTTTTTCCAACCTTATACTGTGTCTATTTGAATGTATATTCAAAATGTACAAGAACAATACAATAATTTGTGTGTTATTAGTTAAAACAGATTGTGTTTGTTGATTACTTTAACATAATTGAACATCAAACCAGATTTTAAGACAAATTTATACATAATTACAGACATTTCTAAAGGGTTCACATACTTTTCCTTGCCACTGTTTTACAAATGGGATTAAACAGCAGTAGATTTATCTCCCTGGGGAGGGCCACCTGCATCATCTCCTTCTTTTCTTATTCCTTATCTTCTCTTCGGTTTGGATCTTTACCTTTCTTCTCTTCCACACTTCTACCTTCAATATTTTTTGATCCTCTACTAACTCATAATCAGTATATATACCTGTACATATTTACTTTCTTCTTGCATACAGCACACTGATCATTATATGCATGTAGATTTTCAAATACCCTTGCTTCTTGTATAAGAATACTGATTCACCAGGCTTAGTACTTTGGACTTTCATCACCATTGAGAACTGTTGTTTCTTTATTGTTTTTGTTCTTATTAAAATCATACCTTTTGATTAGTTAGGTTCAAGATGCATTAAGCGACATTCACAGCACTTCTATCCTTTACTCCACAATCGGATTTATATATCCATGTATTGCCCTAGCTGTTGTATGGGTAGTTATTATTTATGAACTGCTAGTGTTATTGACTTTCTTGTTGTCCATGATACTAATGTATTTGAATAATGCTTTTCAAGGTATGTTAAAAAAAAGTTATGCTAAGAATAGTTTACAGAACTTCTCAATACACTATAAGGAGAACTCAGCAGAAGATGTAAAAAAAAGTTCATGGAAAATTTGAAAAACTGTGAATAAGGTAAAAAGCAGATGGTAAATAGGTGAACATATGTCTTTGAGATTTACAATGGTAAAATAATGTTTCTATTGACTTTGCTTTTATTATTATTATTATTATTATTATTATTAATAACATTAATATGTTGAATTTAGTATTTGAACGCACTTTAACTTTCAGCTTTTTAAATAAAATGAACTTTCATTAATTATTGTTTCCTGTAAATTTAGCTCTGGAAATGTTAGAATTTTCTATTTCTCAGAACTTGAAATGCACCCTGCTGACTTTTCAATGTTAACCCCTGCTACATATTATATATTTCCTTAATTGGCTTCAACTGAAAGAAACTGCAAAACAATGCATTTATTACTAACATTATGACTGTGCCTAGCCTTCTTGTGTGCAGGATAAAGCCCAGATTGGCTCCTCCAAATTAGAAAAATGGTGGGTGGGGTTTGGCTATTGAAAAACAATTGCAGTAAAAAGGGTGTTAATTTGTTTTAAAAAAATGTATAGACTTGGCTTATATGTCTTATTTATTGTCCCTTTTAATAGTCTGATGTGCAAGGGGGTATAGTGTGAGCAATCAGACAGAAACAGCAAGAAAGCAAACATTGCAATTCATTCAACTGTTTTATTGCCATCCCTAGTTTATTTATTTATTAT
The DNA here is from genome assembly GCF_027579735.1 of Bombina bombina. NCBI lineage: Eukaryota > Metazoa > Chordata > Amphibia > Anura > Bombinatoridae > Bombina > Bombina bombina. The sequence continues at coordinate 467,157,614 of NC_069502.1, read as the reverse complement.
TCCTTTTTAGCTTAGATTTGTATATTCAACAATTTACACAGCAGAAAGTCTGGATAAAACAGGACAGTGAGTCTCTTCATGATTGTTCCAGCGACATCTCAGTAAACAACAAAAAACTTTAAAATACTGAAGATACCCCAAATGTGGCACAACCTGATGTTTCATGAGCCCAACTGATTTCACTGCTTTTATATTATGTTAAAATTAAAATAAGCTTGTATAGTAGGAATAGTACCTAATACGTTATATCTACAAGAAAGCGGGGGGAGTGAAAATTAGAGAAAACCCGAAATAACTGACTTTGAGAAAAGTAGTTTATAAGTATATTCGATTTTTTTTTATGAGGGCCGATGATGCCGAGTACCAAGTGCATTGCATGGCATTTCACTGAATAGCAAAATACTAATGAGATCTGCTACTGGCAAGTATCAAGGCTATCTGGCTATTGCAATTATTGAAACCCCATTTTCTAGTAAAAACCCAATGCTATCCACCCCCTTGTGCTGCAGGTGCAAAATACATCAGAGTGTTGCAATGATTATCTTTGGTGTTCACAGATACCACCACACTAACATGGACCAAAGCAAACAATTTCACCATTTTGTGGTTTTGTGTTCGCCTTAGAATTCAGAGGTTAGGCTTTGAAAATTGAGTTAAAGGGACAGTCTACACCAGAATTTTTATTGTTTTAAAAGATAGATAATCCCTTTATTACCCATTCACCAGTTTTGCATAACCAACACAGATATACTTAATATTCTTTAAACCTCTGTGATTATCTTGTATCTAAGCTCGCAGACTGCCCCTTTATTTCAGTTCTTTTGACAGACTTGCAGTTTAGCCAATCAGTGCCTGCTCCCAGATAACTTCATGTGCACGAGCACAGTGTTATCTATATGAAATACATGAACTAACACCTCTAGTGGTGAAAAAACTGTAAAATTCATTCTGAAAAGAGGTGGCCTTCAAGGTCTAAAAATTAGCATATGAACCTCCTAGGTTGAAGCTCTTCAACTAAGAATACCGAAGAGAACAAAGCAAAACTGGTGATAAAAGTAAATTGGAAAATTTTGGCCTAGTCTGTCCCATTTAATGTATATAAACTGTCTGTTTTGTTGTCTATAAAGATAAACGCTATAGCAGTGGGTTCTGCTTAAAACAAATCAATTCCCAATATAATTATTCATCAAGCATTTTACCTTTTATTTTACATTTCTATCACAGCCCTACAAAGGGGGCTGGCATCTCTAAAGGAAGGCATATTTTGATTGATGTCATAAATCTTCTAGAGTAACATGAGATGGTTTATAATTCAGTTAATACTAGAGAAACAGAAAGTCAGTTTTGCCCATGTTCAGAAGAGGACAGGAATGAACTTAAAGGAAATTAAAGGCACAGTAAACTCATTCATTTATGATTTTAGACAGAGCATACAATTTTAAACAATTTTTCAATTTAATTCTATTATTTATTTTGTTCCTTCTCTTGTTATCCTTTTCTGAAAGTTTATCTAGGAAAGCTCTGGAGCAGCAAAGACCTAGGTTCTACCTGCATGATTGGTCGCTGCATATTATATACTGATTGTCATTGGCTCACCCATATGTTCAGTTAGAAACCCAGTAGTGCATTGCTGCTCACTCAACAAATGATACCAAGATAATGAAACAAATTGATAATAGAAGAAACTGGAAAGTTGTTTAAAATTGTATGTTCTACCGAAATCATTTAAGAAAATGATAAAAAAAAAACTATTCTTAAAATAAAAAAAGCACTCCAAAAAAAATTGCTAACTAACCCCAAAAGTGGTACTCACAGTTGATGGGGAATCCGTCTCTTCTTGATCCGACTTTGGGCCCCTCTTTATACCAGCTCCCAGGAAAGAGGTGGACTTCCTTGGCCTCTTCCGCCACCCTCCACTCTGCAATCTTAGACTATTTGGCTCTTTCAGGGAAGCCCTGGGTCTTTAAGCGGCCGCTTGCCCGCACACTGAAATCCCGGAAGTGTGAAACACCAAAATATAGTGGTACCGCTTAATTCCTATTGCCTGATTTTAAATCAATCAATCCCTATTGGCTGATTTGAATCAGCCAATAGCAAGAACTTTTTAAATTTAAATTCTTAACCATCAAATAGAAAAGGATAATTCTAATTTAAATTATAAAAATGTTTTTGCTATTGGCTGATTCTAATCAGCCAATAGGGATTGGACTGATTTAAAATCAACCAATACAAATTTAAGTGGTACCCCTATTTACTGGGGTTCCACGCTTCTGGGATTTCAGTGTGCGGGTGACGACCACATGAAGACAGGCTCCCCGAAGAGATGAAGATTGCTGAGCGGAGGCGGCGGATAAGAATAGGTTTTTTTTTAATTTAGTTTCTAGCCTAGGTTTTTTTTAGTTGTTTATTTTGGGGGGTGGGGGTTTACTTGTAATGTAGATGGGGTATTTTGTTTCCCAAAAAGAGTGATTCATTTAGGGTAAGGCCCTATAAAGGCCCTTTTAATGGCTATTGTAAAAAAAAAAATAATGTTAGGGTTTTTTGTTTTTTTTTGGGTGGAGGTTTTTTCTGGGCCATGTAGGTAAGTGTTAGGTATTAATGGTGTTTTTTTTATTTTGGATATATTTAATTTATTTTTTGTAAACTTAGCTTTTTTTTTTTTGTAATTTAGTGGGGTTAGTTAAGTGTGGGGGGGTAGTTTAGAGGGGGCGATAGGTGTTAGGTACAGTAGAGTTATATTGCGTTTGGGGATGTGGTGGTGTAGGTAACTTAGGGGGATTAGTTTAGAAGTGGGGTTAGGTGTTAGTTTAGTTTGTGTTTTTAATATATGGTGGCATAGGGGTTAATAGCATAGTACTTGCGGTTAGGTATATGGCTGCATAGGGTTTCCAGTTAGAGACATAGGGTTTTAATAGTTTATTGCGGTGGGTATGTGGCGGTATGGGGGTTAATAGATACTAGTGGTGGGTATGTGGTGGTGTTGGGGTTTATAGTTAGATGCTAGCGGACAGTATGTGGCGGCATAGGGGTTAATAGTTAGCAACTTGCGTTGTATATGTGGCGGAATATGGGTTAATAGATACCAATGGTGGGTGTGGGGTGGCATAGGGGTTTATAGTTAGATACTAGCGGTGGGTATGTGGCGGCATAGGGGTTTATAGTTAGATACTAGCGGTCAGTATGTGGCAGTACTGGGGTTAATAGTTAGCGACTTGCAGTGGATATGTGGCAGCATATGGGTTAATAGCTAGATACTAATGGTGGGTGTGTGGCGGCATAGGGGTTTATTGTTAGATACTAGTGGTGGGTATGTGGCAGCATAAGGGTTAATAGTTAGCGACATGCAGTGGGTATGTGGTGATTTAGATCTGTATTATTGTAGTGTTAGTTTGAGATCATGGGGTACTTTGGTTTAGGGGTATTAGGATTAATGTAAACCATATCAAAAAAGAAAGTAGATACTGCAAATGAGGAGTTTCTAAAAGTCTAGGAATAACCAGCACAACTGGTTAGGATAAATCAAGCAGAGTTATAATGGAGTTATGATTCCCAAAGTGTCACAAAGCCGGGTGAGCCAGGCATCATCCCCAATAGAAAATACAGCAAACACATAAGCATGGAAAGGAGGAGCCGTGTACCTACACGTGTTAAGAGGTATGACTGCCGTAGGAACGTTCCTTCCACAATAAAGAGTCAATATCGTTTATCTGTGTCTCCTTCCTGCAAACGCTCCTCCTGCCTTCACTGCTACCAAGACGTGTTATCTTCTGGGGTGATCCTGGACATGGGGGGATCCCATGTAGAGAGAACAAACTGCAAAGCACCGACGAGTCAGTTCGCTCATTTCACTCCTTCATTTGATGCAGCGCGGAGCTTCTTCTGGGTGCTGACGTCACTTAGGATAGAATGCCTTTTTATTGGATACAGGCGTCATCCAGGCATGCTTTAATTGGTTATATCATTTATCATTTGCCAATCGTTGCAAGCCCTTGTACAAGTTCTGGTTGTTATCAAATGGTTGCATTTTCGCAATAATAGCAAATGTGTATCATTAGGCATTTCTTGTAACCTAAATGGCGATTCGTAACAAAAATGACAATTGTGTGGATACAGCAAATAACCGTACACACATACACACTTCATTCAAACACTAAATGCATAACTTGATACAATATACAAGTTCAATACTACTCTTAAATTCATTTATATATTACACAAGATATGCAGATTTAATGCTACGCAAATTAATTTATATTGTATGCATATGCATCATAATTAATAAAACTACCAAAGATGCTACTACATAGCTATCATAAAAAGTTATTTGCTGTATCCACACAATTGTCATTTTTGTTACGAATCGCCATTTAGGTTACAAGAAATGTCTAATGATACACATTTGCTATTGTTGCGAAAATGCAACCATTTGATAACAACCAGAACTGGTACAAGAGCTTGCAACGATTGGCAAATGATAAATGAAATAACCAATTAAAGCATGCCTGGATGACTCCTGTATCCAATAAAAAGGCATTGTATCCTAAGTGACGTCAGCACCCGGAAGATGCTCCGCGCTGCACCAAATGAAGGAGTGAAATGAGCGAACTGACTCGTTGGTGCTTTGCAGCTTGTTCTCTCTACATGGGATCCCCCCATGTCCAGGATCACCCCAGAAGATAACACGTCTTGGTAGCAGTGAAGGCAGGAGGAGCGTTCGCATGAAGGAGACACAGATAAACGATACTGACTCTTTATTGTGGAAGGAACGTTCCTACAGCAGTCATACCTGTTAACACGTGTAGGTACACGGCTCCTCCTTTCCATGCTTATGTGTTTGCTGTATTTTCTATTGGGGATGATGCCTGGCTCACCCGGCTTTGTGACACTTTGGGAATCATAACTCTATTATAAGTCTGCTTGATTTATCCTAACTTGGATTACAAATGAATAATATTTCACAGTGGATTATTTTTCTGTCACTGTACTCTTTATTCTGGTGCACCAGACTTCCCTCAGCCGGCTTGATTCATGTGTGAATATAGGGATCCCTTAACAGTTGTGCTGGTTATTCCTAGACTTTTAGAAACTCCTTATTTGGAGTATCTACTTTCTTTTTTGATATGGTTTATATTGACTCTTTCTAGGTAGCACCTGTTTACAATAAATTAATAATTTGTATATTTAACCTTAAAAGTGTTCTCAACTTCCCCTTCATTATATATTAGGATTAATGCTTAGGCAAATGGCAGTTTTATTCCAGGGATCCTTTACTATACATCGCCAATCGCCGACCAATGGCATGTATAGTAAATGCCTCTTGGCAATGCTGCTATGTTGAGAGCTTGGAATATTCCAACAGACTCACTCAACATAGCGGCGGATCCCTTTGAATATTTTGCCGCCTCGTAGAACTTTCGATCGTCTGGGACTAAGTGCTATTGTATTGTCTTTTTATCATACATTTGTTGATTATGCAAATCTACTGTATTTACTAGTCCTTTAATTAGTCTCAGCAGAAGGCGATAATATAAGGGAAATTCAGGTTACAACATGGCAGTGCCCAGAAACATATACTTTTATTTCTTACGTAAACATATATATTTAAATAACTAATACAATTAAATAAAACATGTCTGCTTATTATTCTTAGGATAATCTTTGCTTTTTAATGCATCATTATATCTATACTGTTTTATGTCCTCTTAAAGGGCAGGGGGTGGATACCTGATTGGTTAGAATAAAGCTATTTTCAAAAGGAACTTTTAGACCAACTGTAGTAAGAACTGCTTGTTCTTTAAATCTCAGATAATCATATTGTGTTTTTCACTTTTATGCTTCTTCCTCCAGTGTTCCAGATAAAAGCACTGCAGGCCTAAGCGGATTCAGTTACTCGAACCTGTAAAGCATGATGTGGCAGTCTTTCTTGTAACTGCAGGAGGAGCCGAGCTGTAACAGCACTAATAGCACCAATGATCTCCTTACATGCAGTTCCTTTCATTGTATGAATTAATTATTATCACTATTACTGTCCTGCTCTGAAACTTGCCATCAGCCTGAGGGGGATGAACAGTAAAGGGAGAAGCATGCATTACATTCATTTCACTGTGCATGTCAGCAACCGGATATACTGCATCAAGGATTTAATCATCTTGGATTAATTTGTTCTGGTAGAGGAGAATTGCATTTGTACTAAAGTAAGTTCTGATTTCTTTTATATATTAGAAATAAAGTTATATTTTATTTCTATGCATGTGTATTGCTAGAGTTGCTCTGCTCTTTTCTTAAAAGCCGAACAAATCATTGCCATTATTATGCTTTATCTACAGACATGTTTTTCAATGTTAAACAATTGTAAATGCCATATAAAGGGACGTTAACTGGTTAATCTGAGTTTATATTAAATGGGAATTAATAAATATTTAAATGAATTGTTATGAATAAGAGACACAATAAATTACTCTTGTAGGATTCATGATTCCTACGACCTTGGCCTCACAGTTTTGCTTGGTAATTTTGTAGGAATGCAGTACTTAAATAATTGCCTGTAGCTCATGAACATTTTCTGGGTCAGGATAGAATCAATGAAACTGCAAATCTGCTGTATATTTAAAGAAAGCCACACATGATTAAAAAAACACACAGCATGTTCTTATGTGGATAATTACCAGTGTATTGTGCAGCAGGAACACACAGACCCTTTTTGGTGCCAAATGACAGCAGTAGGAGCGTACGTTAGATAGAGATCAACATCTGTGACATGAAAGAGTGAAACTTGGCTACTTTGAAAGTCATAGGCTGTGTTTTTCATAGGATTAAAATACTAATTGAATTCCATTGATAAAATCACAACATTTTCTAAAATCATGGATTGGGGCCCATGGGTAGGATAAAGAAAATAATTTGTTTTTAGTTTCTGAGCAAACAGCAAAACAATAGGTAGTTTTAAAATACTATAAAACATTTTAGATGCTTCCCCTAAACAAAAAAGGATTGTTCCACATTTATTGTAATACATTGTATGGGTATAATTTTTAATTTGTAGTGCCAAAAACTGTGTTTTAAAACCCATTACAATTTTAATTGAGGTTCTTATACTTAAAAAGGGACATTACATTTAAAATATATATATTATGCATATTAAAGAGCTCTATTTAAACATCTGCTTTTCTATTATGTGCACAGAGGATTCACTGGCTAAGAAGGAAAACTCCCACAGGCAACAACAATCTCACAGCATAAATAAAAAGTTTTCTTTATTTTTTACTTTAGGAATCTGCATTTAAAAAAAATTATGAATTAATTAAATCCCCTTTTAGATACAAAAGAAACATAGAAAACATTTTAAAGGGACATAAAACACACATGGTAATTACATGACTTTCGCAGTCTTGCAATTAAAGTCTACTCCAGAATTTTTATTGTTTGTTAATTGCAAAGTTGTTTAAAATGGCATGCCCTATCTGAATAATAAAAGTTTATTTTTGACTAGACTGTCCCTTTAAGATATTAACTGTGAAATGTTCCTAATAACCAAACATCCCCCAGCATTTGTCTTATTAGGAGGAGCCATTAAGGGCTTGCTACTGGAGTAGACAACACTAGCCACTGTAATTTTGTTAGCAGAACTTCCATTGCTTTGCAGTTACTCATTTTATATGCTGAGGCTAATTAGTGATCACTATGTGGCAGGGTTAGGTTTATGAAGCCTGCAGTATGCACTTCCAGTTCTCATGAAAATGGGGCAAAATAAATCAGAACAGGTATTTTCCCATCAAGCATGCGCTTGTATTGTCTGTATATAGCTATATATGTTGAGGACAAGACCAAAACAAGACAAGAGTCCTAAATGTTGAGTTCCTTCACCCAGTGTGGAGGAAATACATAAGATTGTGGTCAGGGTCAAGGGTGGTGGAGGAGCAGACATCCAAATCTGTATTATCCCTGCAATATCTGGGACGGTTGGGAGGTCTTCTACTGAGTTTACTAGGGTCTGTATGATGCTTTTATTCAGAGTAACGGTCCTAGGGTGGTCACTGTAGTTTTCTCAAAGATGTCAATTGCCATACAGTGTCTTATTTTACATTCACATTGCAGGAACAAGTAGTTAAAAATCATGCTCCCACCCCTACAACATTTTCCTTTGTTATATGTAATTTAGGGAAAACAACAAAAGAGGAAGACACAATAACCCTTAATAAACAAAAATGAATCAATAAAGAGTATTTCTTATTACATTAAAATATTCTGAATGATGAAAAGGATATGTCATTTGTAACTGTACATTTCTAGGGAGGGCTTTGATAAACTTTAACCATTTTGCTAAAAAAATGCTTTACATTTCTCTCGGAAACAGAATAAATATCATATTGCCCAATAATTATCTGTGTAAACATATTTTTAACAAACTGTACAATTTTTTTTTTTTATTCTTACAGATTTTCAAAATTAACTTCCTACTTATAACAATAGATGTATTGAGCAAAGGCTCATTAGTGTGTCTGTAATCTTCCCCAAATAGCATAATAATATGTTTCTTCTGTAAGACAATCTTTTCTCTTAGGTATTTATTCAACCCATGATTAACTGTATTATTCAAGATTTTTTGTACTTTAGGACAGCTCCTAAAGCAATTAATTATATTATCTTTAGCAAATCTACATTTAGGACATACCACAGTAGTCCTTTTATTCCATTTTGATTAAATATATGGAGTAAAATAAGTACTATTTATCAGTTTCATATGTGATTCATGCCAAGCTATAGATGTATCAGCTTTATTTGTTCTAACAATACTATTGTGGACTTAAAGGGATACTAAAAACAATTTCTTTCTTTCATGATTCAGATAGAGAATGCAATTTTAAAAACAAATCTCTAAATTTACTCCTATTCCTTTTTCATCATTCTCTTGCTATCTTTATTTTAAAAGCAGGAATGTAAAGCTTCAGAGCCGGCCCATTTTTGTTCAAATCCTGGATTACGCTTGCTTATTGGTGGCTTTAAAAATTTGGGTTTGGTATCCCTTTAAAGGCACAGTAAAGTCAAAATTACACTTTCATGATTCAGATTGAGCATGTAATTTTAAACAACTTTCCAATTTACTTCTATTATCAAATGTGTTTTCTCTTTATATCCTGTGTTAAAAAATAAACCTAGGTGGGCTCATAGGACTTCAGGAGAGTGCACGTGTCTTAAGCAGTCTATGGCAGTAGTATTTATGACTTTTAATAAAAATGTTAAAAACAAATGTTGCAAACACTACTTCCATAGATGGCTAAAGACACATGCACTCTCCTGAAGTCAAATGAGCCCACCTAGGTTTACTCTTCAATAAATAATACCAAGAGAAAATTTGATAATAAAAGTCAATTGGAAAGTAACTATAGGCAGTGTTCTTTTCAGCGTATGCTTCATTCTTCTTCCTCCAGATATACCTCTGATCCATCGGGCCAAAAAGTTCCAGTTTTGTTTCATAGCTCCACAGAACAGAATCCCAAAACTTCTGTGACTTATTTATATGATTTTGAGCATATTGGAGCCAATTTTTCTTGTGCATTTGAGTCGGTAATAGTGTACGTTTTGGAGTTCTGGCATGGAAACCTTCTGGGTTTAGTATGCGCCTTACTGTCCAAACTGAAACCTCAGTGCCTGTTGCCACCAAGTCTTGCTGCAGATCTTTTGCAGTTACTCGAGGGTTTTTCTCAACCTGCCTTCTCAGAAATCTGATTGCAACTGTTGGTAGCTTCATTTTTCTGCCCTGTCCAGGTAGTGTAACCACTGTTCCTTTAACTTTGAACTTGCGAACTATGCTTCCAACAGTGTATCTGGGAACATTCAGTGCCTTTGCTATCTTTTTGTATCCTGTTCCTTGTTTGTGCAGGGTGATGATTTATTTTCCTAACTTTTTGGACCATTCTTTTGACTTAGCCATATTTCTAACATGCAGACAAACGTGACACTCAACAAACCCCTATCCAGTTTAGGTATTTCATGTGTTCTAGCTCAAGCACACCTGGTGCAACTAATTAAGCCCTTGATTAGTTGCATCAGGTGTGCTTGAAACAACACCTGTTTTGCATATTTGTGCTGTTATGAGGGATTCTATTCAAGGGGTTGAATAATTTTGAGACTGCAGAATTCATTAAAAGTTGCATTTTCAGTTGAATTTGGGGAAACCACTTGAAGCCTTTATTGTGTTGTGCTATTTCAATTGCTTTTGTTTGATTTGTTTACTGCAAACAGCTGAAAGTCTGCTAATTTTGACAATAAACCTAATTTGCAAAGGTGGTTAAATAAATTTGATTAAAACTTTATATGTATTATATGTGTGTACATATGTATTTATATGTGTTTATATTTGTTTACACACACACACATATTTATATATATATATATATATATATATATATATATATATATATATATATATATATATATATATATATATATATATATATATATACATACATACATATATTGGAGCCCTTTGCAGTCAAGTAGCTGAAAACATGTAAAATCAAATGTATGCAATAATTATTTTTAATAAAGTGTTTAACTATGTATTTGCCATAAATATTTCACATAAGGGAATATGTTCTAAGTAGTTTTAAATAGATATTCATATATATAAATATATCCATATATATTTTTATTTATTTATATATATATATCTCAATACCAGATAATCCCCACAGTTGGCATCCATGTCTCCAGGGTTATCAAAAGAGCAGGCACAAACAGGGTATTCCAAAGATGCCTTTAATTCACAAGCAGTGTAACCAGGGCCTGAATGGGTTTGTGCCTGCTCTTTTGATAACCCTGGAGACATGGATGCCAACCGTGGGGATTATCTGGTATTGATGTATGTGCATTTCCTTGCAGAGTACCAGGTGGTTGGAATGATGGTGTGTGCCGTTTCCCTTCAGTCCTATATATATACAGGTGGCCCTCGATTTACGACGGTTCAATTTGCGCCGTTTCAGAATAACGCCCTTTTTTTGCTATTGAAAGCATTAGCACATGCATAAATTAAAATAGCCAGTAGGTGGAGCTGTCCGCTTGTGTTGCAGCAAACACATGCAAAGAAAAGCAAGCCAGACATGATCAATGGATCAGCTTTCAAAGGAACAAGATCTAGCAGCCACTTTCCTTAGCTGCAGACTCAATGCAGAGAACTGTTTGCAGAAAAAGGCAAGTAAAAAACCTTTTTTGTTCATTAAACTTAGTTTGATGATGATACAGCCTGTTGTGTGATTAAACACTGGCAGGCTAATCAGTGTATAGCCAGACCTGAGCAATGGAGCCGTTTTTAAAGGAACAAGATCTAGCAGCCACTTCCCTTAGCTGCAGAAAAATGCAAGTAAAAAAAATGTTTTTGGTCATTAAACTTAGTTTGATGATGATACAGTCTGTTGTGTGATTATTTTGTTTGTGTTCATTAAACTTAGATTTATGATGATACAGTCTGTGTTTGTGTGATAATTTTATTAGTTGCGGTTTAGCAAATGTTTTTGTTTATTAAACTTAGTTTGATGATGATACAATCTATTTTATTAGGTTAATAATGCTGTTTCGCATTTAAAGTCTTCATTTCAAAGCATTAAAAATAATGTATTAGGTGTTACTTATGTCAATTTTGAGAGGGGCCTGGAACCTAACTCCCTCACTTCCCTTTGACTTACATTATAAACTGGGTTTCAGTTTACAACGGTTTTTGATTACAACCTTTCCTTCTGGAACCTAACCTCTGTCTTGGACAGGTTTCCGCCTTATACAGTTAGTGACTGATGGAGCATCTTTTGACATGTGCAAAATCCAAAATGGCAGAATAATGTTACTGTATTGGTTATGAAGCCAGTCTGACCTGCACTGCCGCAAGACAGCGTGAGACTGGATTCCTGACAAATCAGTACCCGGATTCTTGATTGGCTGAGAAGCTGTTGCTATGTTCCCTCGTGGCACTGCATGTCTCTTTCTGACCGTCAGTTCCCGGGTATCGGAGCATCTTGGGCGCAAGATGCTCAGGATCAGCACCATACCATACAGTACCAGTATCAGTATTAGTGCATCCCTAATCAGAATCAATTTCTTGTTTTTCTCACATGCAAGTAACAAAGACAGTAGAGTTTTTCTACTTAATCATTACATCAGTTTTTTTTAGTTTTTTTTTTTATCTGAATTTACTTTTTGTTTTTAACATAGAACAATGGGTGGAGAAAACTTCAATTGTATACGAACACAGTACAGTATTAAAAGATTAATTGTTGCATCAATTACTGTCTTCGCTTTCCTCTTCACTTCGCCATTGCCAGCTAACCATTATTCCATGATTGTCCTTTTATTTTTGATAGCTTCATAAATTTGCCGTTTACCGCACTTTAATTTCTCGTATTGTTTTACATTCAAACTTATCTTTTGTGTAGGCCTCAATCACTTTCACTTTTGCAGCGAGAGTAAGAGTGTTGCACTTACTAGGAGCCATTCTGTGTCCCACACCTCTTCTGTTTCAGTGTCCGTTCCCACACCCCTTCCGTTTCAGCGTCCTTCCCACACCACTTCCATTTCAGCGTACATTTCCACACCCCTTCCATTTCAGCATCCTTCCCACACTACTTCCGTTTCAGCGTCTGTTCCGTCATTTCAGCATTTCCATACCACTTCTGTTCTAGGGTTGCCACACCCCTTCCGCATTACATTTTCCAGCTTATCCAGGTAGCTGAACATAATGTATACGCACTTAACACTGGGACTGCGTTCCGTTTCCACGTTGGACAGGTTCCATCTTATCCAGGTAGATAAACAATGTAAGTATAAGACTGTGCTTCTCTCTCTATGTATATGTGTATATATATATATATATATATATATATATATAGTCCAGCAAAGCAAACTCTCGCCACCCAGCCAACGACCAGAGTGCAGGCTAAAATCTTAAATAGTTCCAAAAAGGCATGCACTCACTGGATATATATATATATAACAAAGAATGAATGAGATAAGGAACCAGGTCCCTTAACTCACCCTATAGCGCTATTATGTAGTATTATTTAAAGTGCCCTGTACGTAGAGGGTACCTCTATATAAAAGTATAGCTGTAAAAGACAATGCAGCCAATTCCTGGAGGGTAGAGGGGTCCCTGACCACCTCAAAGATTAAGACACAAATACAAGAAATAGGAAGGCGCAGAAATCCACAGCTAGTTACCACCAGAATGGAAGGTGATATAATCAACAGAACATCAATAATTAAAAATGAATGAATAATAAAAGGGACTAAAGATGTATAATCAAGGCAGATAAAAATCAAGGTGTATAGTACAAAACAATTCAGAGCATAAATTCAGGGCATAGATTAGGTAGTAGGTTGTAAGAAGCACAGTCCCAAAAGTAGATAAATATAATACTGGAACACAATCTTCATCAATCTTGCCCCCTTTTGGATGTGCACTTACTTCCAGCAACCTCAATCCTATGAGGTAAGAGTGTAGCGATATCACTGTTAGATTAGGCACCTCCCGTAGTATGGATGGATTGTAGGTCTCTCAGTATGAAGCTTGCAGTTCCTTCTGCAGTCGTGAACCTGTGATCCACACCCTTGCTTCTCGTGCTCCTTTCGTGAGTAGAAACTCTCAATTCCCCGGTTATGCAAATAAAACCTTGATATCATATATCAATCTCTGCTACCACAGTCTTTGCATTTGTCTGTGATTCTCTCCTTCCTTTCAGAAGTGCTGCATGAACACCTTGCTGCCAGTACAGACATCCACCATAAATTGCTCCAAAAACAGGCTACCTGTGTGAACAGCAAGGTGTTCATGCAGCACTTCTGAAAGGAAGGAGAGAATCACAGACAAATGCAAAGACTGTGGTAGCAGAGATTGATATATGATATCAAGGAAGGAGAGATCACAGACAAATGCAAAGACCTGTGGTAGCAGAGATTGATATATGATATCAAGGTTTTATTTGCATAACCGGGGGAATTGAGAGTTTCTACTCACGAAAGGAGCACGAGAAGCAAGGGTGTGGATCACAGGTTCACGACTGCAGAAGGAACTGCAAGCTTCATACTGAGAGACCTACGATCCATCCATACTACCCATCCATACTACGGGAGGTGCCTAATCTAACAGTGATATCGCTACACTCTTACCCTCATAGGATTGAGGTTGCTGGAAGTAAGTGCACATCCAAAAGGGGCAAGATTGATGAAGATTGTGTTCCAGTATTATATGTATCTACTTTTGGGACTGTGCTTCTTACAAACTACTACCTAATCTATGCCCTGAATTTATGCTCTGAATTGTTTTTGTACTATACACCTGATTTTTATCTGCCTTGATTATACATCTTTAGTCCCTTTTATTATTCATTCATTCTGGTGGTAACTAGCTGTGGATTTCTGCGCCTTCCTATTTCTTGTATTTATTTTATATATATATATATATATATAGATATATATATTTATATATATTATATATATATATATATTATATATATATATTATTGTGAGGGTTTAAATCTCCCTACTAAAAGAAATGAACTAGTATGAACCACAACGGCAGATAAAAATAGTTTGCTTAACAACAAATCTAAATACAGGTATGGTGTGTAGTAAAATCCTTGCAACATTGAACTATACATTTGTAGAGTGCTAACGTAACACCTGCAACCATTCACAATAGAGCATGGAATCTGCAATATAAATCTTAGGTAGGAGAATGTGATATCACTCTATAACTGCCTTATAGGTGGCCATGGCAAGCACAGCAGAGGGATATGTAATTCAGAGCTATTTTTAGTGCATCAAGTCAAAATACCACGTAAATACTGGAGAGCTCACTAATACAGATATATCAGCTGAAATATATGAGCAGGGCAGGGTGTAAACAGTTGAGTTGTAGGTACTGTTACAAAGTAACACTTTATATACTGCTGAGAGGATAAGTCTTCATTAGATTTTTGCCTTAACTAGCTGAAGGAAGTATTGAAACAATGAACAAACTTAGCTGAACAGTTTCAGGATGGAAAGCTTGGAGCATTTAAATATTGTTAAAGATCATTACTCACGTTTACAGAGAAAGTCCTCAGGCGGTGGAGTTTGAGAGGATCCTGGTTGCAAGCCCTGAACGGAGCTGGGTGAAAAACCCAAGCGGTCTCCGTGATGGCCCGATGGCGTGTGACATCACAGCTACGCAGACAAACAGAGAACCGAAGTAGCAAGCTGATGATAGATATGCCTGCACAAGTGAGTAGGTCAGTGATCTTTAGACAAGATCTGGATACAAAAGTAACAATCTGCTCCTCTTACAGTAGCAGATCAAGAAGGCTGGATACTTCTGAGAGAATTAACCAAGCATGGTAAAAAGGAAGTGCAGTAGATCCTCCACATAAAGGGATAACAGATGGAGTTATCACAGAATTCCCTCCTCAATGATACACTCTGAGGATCACGGTTTAGGTCTGGTAGGATTCCTGAGATGGAACTGGGACAACAAGCGAGGGGCCAAGAGGTTAGAGGCAGGCTCCCAGGAGTCATCATCAGTGCTGTAGTCCTTCCAGCAGACGAGATACTGTAATTGTCCCCTAAAACGCCTAGAGTCAAGTATAGATTCAACCTCGAATTCCAGGTTACAGTCGGGTATGTTTGGTATAATGGGAGAATGAATGTCTAAGTCACGTACCCTGGTATGGGGTTTTTAGTAGGGGACATGGAAGGTTGGATGTGTTCTCATAGTAGGAGGTAAAGTAAGTGTACAGCATTGTTGTTGACAATGGCTTTGATTGGAAATGGTCCAATAAATTGAGAGGACAATTTTTTTAGAAGGATCAGGCAGTTTGAGATTGTGGGTAGAAGCCAACATAATCTCCAATGCAATAGTTGGGGGTTGTAGATCCTCCTTTTATCATATTGTCTCTTTTGATAAGATTTGGAAAAATTGATGTTGTCACAAACTACTGAAAAAGGTATCAGGGATTGTATTAATTAAGTCGTTTACAATTGGGCACACACTGTCTGCAAGTAAGTAACATGGAGTGAAGACCATAGTTAATATAGAAGGAGAGACATTTTGTAGAGGTATGACGAGCATTATTGAAGGCGAACTCGGCAAATGGAAATAGAGCTGACCAGTTATCTTGTTTAGAGTTAGTGAAACATCTGGTATATTGTTCCAACCATTGATTTTTCTCCGTTTGGACATTTGTCTGTGGATGGAAAGATGTGCTAAGTCTTGGACAGATGCCTAGTATTTTACAGATTTCCGACCAGAATTTACTTGTAAATTGAGTTCCACGGTCTGAGGTTACTGTTTTAGGGATACCATGGAGTTTGAATACATGTGTAAAGAGGAGTTGAACTGTTTCATAGGCAGTTGGGAGTTTTTTGTATGTCAAGAAGTGGACCATTTTACTGAAAAGGTCAACAACAACTACAATTGTGTTATGGTTTGATGATAAGGGTAAATCTACTATAAAATCTAATGCGATGTCTGTCCAAGGTTTTTCAGTTGTTGATAGCGATATTAACTGACCGTATGGACGTTTTCTATCTCTTTTTGAGGTTATGCAGATTTTACATCAAGAGACGTAATTAGTGGTGTCAATACCTACTGTAGGCCACCAAAATGTCCTTGAGAGTAATTCGATTGACTTTTGGATTCCTGGATGTCCTGCAAAGGATTAATCATGCATGGTATGTAGAACCATATTCCTTAAACTCGGGGTACATACAGTTGGTTTTGGTGATAGTATAAGCCATCATCCTTTAGTTGAAGATTATGGAGAGGGATAGTGTGATCAGAATGTTGATTACGTCTGAATAATTCTGTATTTTCTATAGTAAGACCGATAATATGGTCTAAGGGTATGACTGAAGTGTCCTTGGACAGTGAATGTGGTTTATCATGAATTCTAGAAAGGGCATCTGCCTTGCCATTTTTTGAGGCAGGTCGATAAGTGATGAGGTAATTGAACCTCGAAAAATAGAGGTTCCATCTAACCTGTCTTGAGGTCAAAGTACAGTTCGTTTTTAGATATTGTAAATTCCTATAATCTGTGAAAATCAAAATGGGAATGGAGGTTCCCTCTAAGAGGTGTCTCCAGTGTTCCAGAGAAATTTTGATCGCCAAAAGTTCTTTCTCACCAATGGCATAATTTTGTTCCGCCGAGGTCATGACAGGAGAGTAGTATGCAACCGGGTGTATTGGATGTTTTAAAGTTTCTCTTTGTGAGAGTATAGCCCCAATTGCAAAATCGGAGGCATCAAGCTCCAGTATATATTGTAGAGAGGGGTTTGGAAATTGAAGTATAGGTGCAGTGGTGAATTTAGTTTTCAGCTTGTCGAAAACTATTTGTGTTTCATTGGTCCAGCGGAAAGTGACTGTGGATTTGGTAAGGTTAGTGAGTGGTTTTCTTAAATGAGCAAAATCTTTTATGAATTTTCGGTAAAAATTAGTAAAACCCATGAATCTTTGGGCTTGTTTCGTGGGTCTAGGCCAATTTTGTATTGTTTGTAATTTAGAATCTTCCATATTTATTCCATGTGGTGTTATTACATACCCAAGGAAAGTTATTTCTTTTGAATTAAAAATACACTTTTCAGGTTTTGCATACAAGAACCGTTCTTACATGCTTGATGTGTTCTGGTAGGGTTTTTTTAGTAAATTAATATGTCATCAAGATAGATAACTAGGGTTACATCTAACAGATCCTTGAAAATGTCCTTTCTAAAGTACTGGAATGTGGCTGGAGCATTACATAACCCGAATGGCATCACTGTGTATTCGTAAAGTCCGTACCTGGTACAAAACGCAGTGAGCCATTCATGTCCAGACTTTATACGGATTAAATTCTAAGCGCCCCTTAAAGGGACACTGAACCCAAATTTTTACTTTTGTAATTCAGAAAGAGCATGCGATTTTAAGCAACTTTCTAATTTACTCTTATTTTCAATTTTTCTTCGTTCTCTTGCTATCATTATTTGAAAAAGAAGGCATCTAAGCTTTTTTGGGTTTCAGTACTCTGGACAGCACTTTTTTTATTGGTGGATGAATTTATCCACCAATCAGCAAGGACAACCCAGGTTGTTCACCAAAAATGGGCCGGCATCTAAACTTACATTCTTGCATTTCTAATAAAGATACCAAGAGAATGAAGAAAATGTGATAATAGGAGTAAATTAGAAAGTTGCTTAAAATTTCATGCTCAATCTGAACCCCGAAAGAAAAATTTTGGTTACAGTATCCCTTTAAGTCTAATTTCGTGAAATAAACAGCACCTTGGAGTCTTTCTATTAACTGAGGAATGAGTGGGAGTAGATATTTATTCTTAATTGTGCGCTTATTCAGTTCACGATAGTCTACTATGGGTCTTAAACTACTGTCTTTATTTCTGACAAAACAAATACCTGCACCTGTGGGAGAAATGGAAGGCCTAATAAACCCTTTTCTTAAATGTTCTTCAATGTAATCCTTTAGATGTTCAAGTTCAGGTTGTGACGAAGGGAACACATGCCCGTAAGGAATGTCTACACCTTGAAGTAGTTGTTTAGGACAATTGTACTTCCTATGGGGAGGTAGGTTCTCAGACTCTTTTTTTTTATCAAAGACATCTGAAAAGTCTGAGTATTTGTGAGGTATAATGTTGTTTGTGGAAAGCAGGATATGGTAAGGAGGGTAACAAGTGGTTGTGCAATAATCTGATTTAAAATGTAATTTAGAGTTGGACCAATTAATATAAGGGTTGTATATTTTGAGCCAACTTAAACCTAGTAGTATAGGATACATTGGTGATGAGATAACATCAAATTAAATAAATTCTGTGTTATGTTCAGAAGTGGTAACTTGCAGGGGGATAGTTTGATATAAAATTAGTCCTGAGGATATTTTCTTTCCATCTATGACCCATAAGGAGACAAGACAAGATTTTGTTAGAAGTAGAATTTTATTAATAATTGCAAAGTCATTATCAATATAATTCATACTGGCTCCGGAGTCAATCATCGCCTTTGTATTGAGACGTAGTTCCTCCCACTGTAACAAAATTTTAAGGGAATCTATCCTAGTTTGAACATTGAGACATTTGGTAACTTGTAACTTGTAATTTCTTACCCTTCTTTTGACGCAGCATGCTCAGCTGCTGCACAGTAGAAATAGAGGTTGTTTACGCGTCTCCTCAGTTTTTCCTGCTGATTGAGTGGTCCCTGGATGAAACCTATTTCCATTGGTTCTGTGGGATTTTTAGGGTTTACTTTGACACTAGGGCTATAACTAGTTGCTGTGGGATACTTTTTAACAGGAGTATCAACAGTATTGTTCTCCTGTCTCCTTTCCCTTAAACGTCTATCTAGGGAAATGGAAAAAGAAATTAAATCTTCTAAGGTGTCTGGAGGTTTGATTCTAGCTAGCTCATCTTTTAAAGCCTCGGAGAGACCCAAACGGAACTGATTCTTTAATGAAAGATCATTCCATTCTGTGTCTTTTAACCATCTTTTAAAGTCAGTGATATATTCTTCTACAGGTCTTTTGTTTTGTTTGAGAGAGCGCATAACTGTTTCTGCTGTCAACTGCTTATAAGGGTCCTCATAAAGTTGAGCCATGGCTTTAAAAAATTAATCTAAGGATTGGAGGATGGGATCATTTACTTAAAAAAAGAGTAAGCTGACATATGGGGTTCTCCGTTTAGATAGGATATTGTGGTTAAAACTTTTGATTATTCATTAGGATAAGTTTTAGGTTTTAGTGTATACATTAGAAGGCATGCATTTCTAAAGTCTCTAAATAAACTACGGTCTCCTGAAAACTTTTCAGGAGGACTAACTAGGGATTCAGGTTGATTATCAGAATGTTTGAATTATTCTAATTTGTCATTAATGTAATTCTTTAGTGAGTTATTTTCTTGATGTAAACTAATAAGGCCATGTGTCAAAGTTTCAACCCTTTGAGTTAAAGTATTTACATGATTTATTAAATATGCTGGGTCCATTTTTCGGGCTTGGTAATACTGTGAGGGTTAAATCTCCCTATAAAAGATATGAGCTAGTATGAACCACAATGGCAGATAAAATAGTTTGCTTAACAAACAAATCTAAATACAGTTATGGTGTGTAGTAAAATCCTTGCACCATGTGAACATAAATTTGTAAAGTTCTAACGTAACACCTGCAACCATTCACAATAGAGCGTGGAATCTGCAATATAATCTTAGGTAGGAGAATGTAATATCACTCTATAACTACCTTATAGGAAGTATGGCAAGCACAGCAGAGTGATATGTAATTCAGAACCTATTTTTAATGCATTAAGTCAAAAATACCAAGTAAATATTGGAGAGCTCATTAATATAGATATATCAGCTATAATATATGAGCAGGGCAGGGTGTAAACAGTTGAGTTGTAGGTACTGTTACAAAGTAACAATTATATACTGCTGAGAGGATAAGTCTTCAAAAAAAGAAGATAGTTATCCCAGACATCCGATAAGTGTAAAATGCGGCTTTATTGTAGAAACATTAAAAAATAGATATGGTTAACACAAGAACAAAAGGGTTTTATGCATTTCTGCTAGGGCCGTACTCATAAACCTGAAAAGGAACCGGTGAGTGCCATTTAAAAAGGATTAGTGCACACTGGTCATTGGTTGGTGCTAAACACACCCCTATTAACCAGTTAATTATCTGAATATACATAGTAAAACATTAGAGTGGGATGGATGATACAGAAAAACAATATAACTTAACAATATGTACATATATAAGATAAAGATTTGATACAAAATATATTAGCTTAAATGGACATAAGTATACGATCAGGTTGAATGCTTAATAATATCAATAGAATAATAAACACAGCATTTGAAACGTTGACATTATTAGTAACGAAAGTACAACACAGTGTATGGCAATGTACAAACTCATAACGATAAAGCTGTTACTAAGACAAACCAACTAAACTTTATATGTTTCAAAGATAATCAATACATACTTCGTAGATTATTTAATGCTACTACATATCAGTTTCAAATGCTATAATCAATTGATAACTTGAATTTAAAATTGAATTAATATAAAGTTGAGTTAAAGTTAAAGTCAAAGTTGAAGTTAAGATTAAATTAATATATGTGTGTATATAAAATATCATAATCACAAATAAGGTGTGAAAAGCAAGATATGGAAAAGTACCTACAAGTCGCCATCAGGCGTTGGTACATCCCTATCCACATATATACACATACATATATCAACTAAATGAACTTTGTCTCAGACTAAGAAAAGAAAACATTATTTGTTCAAATGACAAGTATGGTGTTCAAGGCTAAAGAGGCACTGAAATCATTAAAACCTGACATGTCAATTGAGCCAACTTTAAGATCATCATGGATAGCCAGGTTGTGCACTGGACCATGAAACACTCATTTCCAGTGATTGATGATGTCAAACTCAGAGTTAATGCCATAAGGAATCTGAGTGTGGAGTTTCATGATCCAATACACCTTCTGCCTTGCCAATAATTGATCTTTGTTGCCTCCCCTAGGGGGCGTCCGTATTGTTTCAATGCCCCGCCATTTGAATGATCTAGTATCCTTGCCGTGCACCTCTATGAAGTGCCTTGAAAGGGCAGAGCATGGTTTTTCATATTTAATATAGCCAAGATGTTCCCGGACACGAGTCCGGACATATCTGCTAGTCATGCCAACATATTGTTTAGAATGTTCAAGACACTCAATGAGGTACACAACATAGGAACTAGAGAAATTGATGCATCCTTCGGTTAAAAAACTTTGCCTGGTGTCGCATGAATAGAACTCTTTTCCTTCAACGATGAAATCACAGGCCTTACACCTGTGATTTCCACATTTGTAAGTGCCATTTACTTGTAGCCAAGAGCCTGTATTACTCTGTTTAGAAGGTAATTGACTGGGGGCTAGAATGTTACCCAAAGTAAGATTTTTTGAGTAAACACATTTGAAGCCCTTTTCTACTGTAGATTTCAATTGAGTATCTCCCAAAAGGATCTTGGCTATATTAAATATGAAAAACCATGCTCTGCCCTTTCAAGGCACTTTAGAGGTGCACGGCAAGGATACTAGATCATTAAAATGGCGGGGCATTGAAACAATACGGTTTCCCCCTAGGGGAGGCAACAAAGATCAATTATTGGCAAGGCAAGAGGTGTATTGGATCATGAAACTCCACACTCCACACTCAGATTCCTTATGGCTTTAACTCTGAGTTTGACATCATCAATCACTGGAAATGAATGTTTCATGGTCCAGTGCACATGATGATCTTAAAGCTGGCTCAATTGACATGTCAGGTTTCAATGATTTCAGTGCCTCTTTAGCCTTGAACACCACACTTGTCATTTGAACAAATGTTTTCTTTTCTTTTCTTAGTCTGAGACAAAGTTCATTTAGTTGATCTATGTATGTGTATATATGTGGATAGGGATGTACCAACGCCTGATGGCGACTTGTAGGTACTTTTCCACATCTTGCTTTTCACACCTTATTTGTGATTATGATATTTTATATACACGCATATATTAACTTAATCTTAACTTCAACTTTGACTTTAACTTCAACTCAACTTTATATTAATTCAATTTTAATTCAAGTTATCAATTGATTATAGCATTTGAAACTGATATGTAGTAGCATTAAATAATCTACAAAGTATGTATTGATTATCTTTGAACATATAAAGTTTAGTTGGTTTGTCTTAGTATCAGCTTTATCGTTATGAGTTTGTACATTGCCATACACTGTGTTGTACTTTGGTTACTAATAATGTCAAAGTTCCAAATGCTGTGTTTATTATACTATTGATATTATTAAGCATTCAACCTAATCATATACTTATGTCCATTTAAGCTAATATATTTTGTATCAAATCTTTATCTTATATATATATGTACATATTGTTAAGTTATATTGGGGTTTTTTTTGCACAATCAATCCCACTCTAATGTTTTACTATGTATATTTAGATAATTAGCTGGTTAATAGAGGTGTGTTTAGCACCAACCAATGACCAGTGTGCACTAATCCTTTTTAAATGGCACTCACCGGTGCCTTTTCAGGTTTATGAGTACGGCCCTAGCTGTGTTAATCATGTCTATTTTTTTAATGTTTCTACAATAAAGCTGCATTTTACACTTATCGGATGTCTGGGATAACTATCTTCTTTTTTTGGATCTACAAATGAGGATTACAAGGAATCCTCCCTAATATCCCTTATCCTGCAGTAACATTGTGGCTACCCTCGGCGGTCTCACTATTTACAGCTCTATTCTTTTAAGCACGGCTTGTGTTGGATTTCGCTGGTAAGACGAGCACTGTTTGGGATTGGTCTTTTTCCCACCACGTGATTTACCTCTTCTCTCCCTGGATTGGAGAGCCGACAACACACGTCACCATCACGGAGGATACCCGGAACCGGCAAAGGATTGAGAGCGCCGCAGAGCCCTGGTTACCGCAGGAGCGAGTTGAACTGGGCTGCGTCTGAAAAGATCCTGTACATATCCTCCATGCTGATAGATGAATCGAGCAGTTAGAGTGCACGCCTTCACTCTGTTTCCGCATATGGTGGATGCTCGCATCGGCAAAGAGGTTGCAGTGGGTGAGTGCTCAATCGAGTAGTGCTTTAAGCTTATTCCACATTTAACAAGTTTGTGCAACACAGATCGCTGGCTTGTCTGCTTGTCTCCACACATAAGTACTTTTTGTTGAACAGTTGATTTAATAGAGCTGTGGACTGCTTGATAAATACATGGTTATTTCTAGTCTAAAACCAGAATACTTTTCTTTGAGCATAAGTCTTTGTTAGAATGTGCCTTAACTAGCTGAAGGAAGTATTGAAAACATTGAACAAACTTAAGCTGAACAGTTTCAGGATGGAAAGCTTGGAGCATTTAAATATTG
Source organism: Bombina bombina (assembly GCF_027579735.1). Taxonomy (NCBI): domain Eukaryota; kingdom Metazoa; phylum Chordata; class Amphibia; order Anura; family Bombinatoridae; genus Bombina; species Bombina bombina. Next base: position 467,133,696 of record NC_069502.1, on the reverse strand, counting down.
TTAAAGATCATTACTCACGTTACAGAGAAAGTCCTCAGGCAGTGAGTTTTAGGGGATCCTGGTTGCAAGTCCTGAACGGAGCTGGTGAAAAACCCAAGTGGTCTTTGTGTCGGCTCGACTGCGTGTGACATCACAGCTAGGCAGACAAGCAGGGAGTCGAAGTAGCAGGCTGATGATATGATGTCTGTGCAAGTAAGTAGGTCTGTGATCCTTAGACAAGATCTGGATACAAAGTAACAATCTGCTCCTCTCACTGTAGCAAATCAAGGAGGCTGGATACTTTTGAGGGAATTACCAAGCATGGTAAAAAGGAAGTGCTGGTAATTTATACAGTCTTCAAAGCAGTAGTTCCTCCTCTTATAGGGATAACAGATGAAGTTATCATATATATATATATATATATATATATACTAGTCCTAAAGCCCGTGTAGACGGGCCATTTTTTGCAGTACAGCGGTCCCACCCCTTGCTCTCTCTCTCTCTGTCCCCCTTTTTTTGTGCTCTCTTTCTCTCTGTCCCCCTTTTTTTGTGCTCTCTTTCTCTCTGTCCCCCTTCTTTTTTGTGCTCTCTCTGTCCCCCTTCTTTTTTGTGCTCTCTCTCTCTCTCTCTCTCTCTCTCTCTGTCCCTCTCTCTTTTGTGCTCTCTTGTTCTCTGTCCCCTTTCTTTTTTGTGCTCTCTCTCTGTCCCCCTTTCTTTTGTGCTCTCTCTCACCCCCTCTCTTTTGTGCTCTCTCTCTCTCTGCCCCCTCTCTTTTGTGCTCTCTGTCCCTCCCCCTCTCATTTATGCTCTCTCTCCCCCCTATCTTTTGTGCTCTCTGTCTCTCTCTCTCTCTCTCTCTCTCTCTCTCTCTCTCAGTATATATATATATATATGTATACACTAGTCCTAAAACCTGTCCCCCTCTCTTTTGTGCTCTCTCTCTCTCTCTCTGCCCCCTCTCTTTTATGCTCTCTTTTTCTCTGTCCCCCTTCTTTTTTGTGCTCTCTCTCTCTGCCCCCTTCTTGTTTGTGCTCTCTCTCTGTCCCCCTTTCTTTTGTGCTCTCTCTCACCCCCTCTCTTTTGTGCTCTCTCTGCCCCCTCTCTTTTGTGCTCTCTGTCTCTCCCCCTCTCATTTATGCTCTCTCTCCCCCCCTCTCTTTTGTGCTCTCTGCCCCCCTCTCTTTTATGCTATCTCTTTCTCTCTCTCACTCTCTCTCTCTATATATATAGCCTGTCCCCCTCTCTTTTGTGCTCTCTCTCTCTGCCCCCTCTCTTTTGTGCTCTCTCTGTCCACCTCTCTTTTGTGCTCTCTCTCACCCCCTCTCTTCTGTGCTCTCTCTCTCCCCCTCTCTTTTGTGCTCTCTCTACACCCCTCTCTTTTGTGCTCTCTCTCTCTCCCCCCTCTCTTTTGTGGTTTCTCTCTCTATCCCCCCTTTCTTTTGTGCTCTCTCCCCTCCCCCTCTCTTTTGTGCTCTCTCTCTCCCCCCCCCTTTCTCTCTGTCCCCCTTCTTTTTTGTGCTCTCTCTCTCTCTCTACCCCCCTCTCTTTTGTGCTCTCTCTGTCCACCTCTCTTTTGTGCTCTCTCTCACGCCCTCTCTTCTGTGCTCTCTCTCTCCCCCTCTCTTTTGTGCTCTTTCTACACCCCTCTCTTTTGTGCTCTCTCTCTCTCCCCTCTCTTTTGTGGTTTCTCTCTCTATCCCCCCTTTCTTTTGTGCTCTCTCCCCTCCCCCTCTCTTTTGTGCTCTCTCTCTCCCCCCCTCTCTTTTGTGCTCTCTCTCTTTCCCCCCTGTCTTTTGTGCTCTCTCTCTCCCCCCTCTCTTGTGTGCTCTCTCTCCCCCCTCTCTTTTGTGCTCTCTCCCCCCTGTCTTTTGTGCTCTCTCTCCCCTCTCTCTTTTGTGATCTCTCTCCCCCCTCTCTTTGGTGCTCTCTCTCCCCCCCTCTCTTTTGTGCTGAGTTGTGTTTGTCCGTGCGCTGTCTCTACTGCGCATGACAGCTTCGGACAAACACACTTGGCCTTTTAGATTATAGGATATATATATTTTTTTAAAAAAATATCTGTATGTGAAGAACATTAGAATGAGAAATATTAATGACTCCTGTTTGGTTGGCGCGCTAGTAATAAGTGTTTGTTTTTTTTCTTCTGCTCTCTCCATTGAAGTCTATGTGGAGAAGAAGTTAACGTGGTTGCAATATCCAAAGTCCATAATTAAGTTAGCGAGTGCCGGGTTTCACTCATACGAAAAAGTTTTACTTTCAACTCTAACCCGCGTGCACAAAAAGCTTACTTCTAGCGGTGTTTACGCTTGAGCAGGAGTGCTAAATACCGTTCCACTTATAATCTAGCCCAGTCTACCCTATAAAATAGATTTTACAATTGTCATTCGTCATCAATAGTATGATTTAATGATAATAATAATAATAATAATAAAATACTAAATACAATTAAACAACCATCATTAACAATGCATATTTTCCCAAACAAGTTGCTCAGAATGTGAACATTAATTCAGATTGCTGGAAAAATAATTAAGTCAATATCCTAGAAGTGTGGGTTACACAGGCAATATATAATATATATAATTATATAATATATAAATGCTTATTAGTTGTGTGTCCATACTCTCTGGCGAACATCCTTTGAGATATTCAGAAAAGTATTTCCTCAAAGATTTCTCTCGTAACGTAATATAAGAAAATGTATCAGCTATGATATGTGTGTGAGGGAAGTGGAGGAAAAATAGCAGAATCGTGAGAGAGGGTCGAATGAAAGAAAAGTCAGAGGGAAAGTAAATGGGTGGGAGGACTTTATCCCCTCCATTCTATCTTTCTAAAGTTGTATTGCTACCCTTGGTGTGTAATAATACTAGGGGGATTTACTAAGTAACTAGTGTTGGAATAGGAGATAATGATGAAGTATCCAATAAAGGGCTAGATTATAAATGAAGTGGTACTTTGCTCTCCCGCTCAAGCGTAATTTGATCTCTTGCGATACTGTTAGCTCAAGAATTGCTCTTGGTAGTTTGCGCTGGTATTATGAGTTCAAAGTAGGAAGTGTGTGTTCAAGCGTATTAACTTGAGAGCAGTAATTATCGTGGTGTGACTTCCAGTGCAATCATGTTTGTGCGAGACTGGTTTCGCACTAAATGTCCTGCTTGTTCTTTGACATCATTGCTATAGGTCATAAAAGGACGCATTTACGATGTACACGTTGACTGTATTACTTTCGCATGATAGATACAGGTCTTGGAGTTGGAGGTTTGGCTAGTATTCTTGGTAGTAAGAAAGTGTTTGACTTTAGTGAGCTAGTGTCGTGTGTCAGTGAGTAGTTTGGGATTTGGTTGTAAGTTGAGTGAGCTCAAGTGTAGTTGGTGTTTGTACTGTAGTTTGTAAATGTACGTTTGTTGCTGTGTGTGCTTGAGTGTAGGAGTGTTGCTGAGTTCCTTTTTATATTTGTTTTGTACACCTTATCCACAGTTATAGTAATAATAAATGTATTAAATTTTTTAACACAAAAACAAATTCATTAGGTACATACACTTAGCATTAGCACTACATGCACACACACTATCCTTACCCCTTTCAAGGGCCGGCGTTTGCATAAGGCCAACAAGGCAGCAACGAGGGGGGCGCAAACTTAGTGCAGGAGCATTTTTTTGTTTATATATTATTTATTGCTTGTTTGTAATGCACAATTATTTTTAATGTGAGCATACTCGGCAGTGATCAGCTGCTGGGAGGGAACAAGGCCATGACAGAGTGACCTGCAAGCCTCTCCACTGAGCAGCTATGTAAAAGTTAGTACCGCGCCACAGAAGTGGCATCACTAGGGAGGGGTGTGCTGTACAGAGCGTTATTATATGCACCAGCAGAGTTCCTGAACATGTGTCTTGACTCGGGGTGGGGTAAAAACAGGCTGTGGAGAAGTGCAGGGATCACAGCTTTTAAGTGACAGCTGTAGGTTGTCTGCTCTCATGCAGCTGTTAGCTTTGAAGGCACCAGCGTGGGTTGGGCTGTTACAGTCAGCATGGAGAAGACAGGAGACAGACAACAAGGGAGGTATGTTTATTACTTGAAAAATGCTCTGTCTTTTTTTTTGCTGCTGGTCTTCGTTCTTTCCTTATTGTCAGAAATGAATGCTATGTCTCCAGCAAGTTTTTCCTGCTATTATATGTCACTTATGAAAGAGTGGGGAAAGGGGAGCAGATATGGGACTGGGATTCAGTAGTGGTAAATTTAATTGGAAGGAACTGTTGACTGCACAACGTTTATAAAAAGCTCAAAGCTCAGCTAAATATGAGATATATATGTATATATATTCAGCCTCTGAGGAAGTAGGGAGATACCCTACGTAGCCCAGGTATATACTTTTTGTAATTTACCCATTTGGGCCGTGCACCCAGACCTGTCTGGGGTTAACTGCCTGTGGCTCTGTGGACAGTGCAGCTTCCTGAGAGTGCTGTTTTTTGCACCCAGGGCTGTGCATGTTGCGGGGTCATGGGATGTGCACCCAGGCCGGTCTGAGAGTGCTGTCCCCTTCCGTGTTTTCTATATGTCTGGGGAGATTACATAAGCCCACGCACCCTTCATTTTTTCCCAGTTTGTTTGACTGTGAGCCTGCATTGTGTGGCTGTTTAGGGACCCAGGTTTTTGGAAGAGACTTTGACGTGGTACCTGGGCTTGTCCCATTTGGCCAGATGCGATAACTAACTCTTCTATTGTTACTTTTTATCTTAGTTGAGAGCTTGTAAGTGAGTGCTGGACCTTCTCTGTGTGCTATATTATTGTATATACTTTTTATAATTTACCCATTTGGGTAAATTACAAAAATCTGTCTGGGGTTAACTTCCTGTGACTCTGTGGACAGTGCAGCTTTCTGAGAGTGCTGTTTTTTGCACCCAGGGCTGTGCATGTTGCAGGGTCATGGGATGTGCACCCAGGCGGGTCTGAGAGTGCTGTCCCCTTCCGTGTTTTGAATATATATATATATAGGCAAGAGAGAAATGCACTCCTAACTTCCAGCAACAAAAATGTCCTGGGTGCAGCAAACAGTTAAACAAGCAGAGAGGACAAGCGCACTCCAAGGGAAACTTTTCAAATCACTTTATTCAGTGAACGTTTTCAGTCTTGATGCAGTCCGTCCTCAGGCCAAAAGTGTATCAACAGTTTACTTACCCTCCACCAGCTATATACACCATTACCAAGTGAACAGACCGGGTAGCCACGCTTTCGCAGGTAGATCCGCCCCCTAAGATGATTTCATCATCCCGGGCAACGCGGGCCAGACAAAAAAATATTGCTAAGTGTCAATCTGTTTAAAATATACAAACACAAATATGAGTATGGTGCTGTAGGCAAAAGCAAAATAGGTACAATAGGCAGAATGTAGAAAGATGTCATTCACATGTCCTGCACGAACCGCCAAGTAGTTGCCATGGGAACCAAAAACAAACATGTGTCAAATAAACAACGGAGAGAAAAAGCTCCCTAGTCGCGGTATTATTGCAGTACATGTGAATCAGCAGAAAATACATTATAGAATCACAAAAAAGGCAGAGATCAGTTACGGTTACAACATTAGCTTATACATCGTGGAAATACAATAAGGGGAGGACACTTGTTTCATATGTGCTGCACAGACCGCCCTGGGGTTACCATGGAGACAATTACAAACAAATGGTAGTTAAACAGCGGGTAGAAAAAAACTCCCTGATCGCGGTATTTACAGTACATATAAAACAGCACATTATTTGGTCACAGACAACCTTGTACAACATTTATGTATATAATGCTAACATTTGAAAATAGAGGAAAAACAAGTACACCAAGTTGATGCATAAAGTAATGCAAACATGGGATCAAAAAGCAGGGTTAAGAGATGCATTGTCAAACAGCGCAAGGAGTACAGTGTATGAAATAATTTCTGTACGTGAAGTCAGCCTCAAACCAGCCTCACATAATGGTTGCCTTGGCAACAAACGTAAACTCAATCTGAGAGGGAGCGTGATCTGAGTCAGACTGCACATCCTGAGAACCAAATATCAGACAGCTCAAAAAAAGGGGGGGGGGGGACAAGCATATGCCAACTACAATGTTCAAGTACAATCAACTGAGACAGCATTCAGAAAGTATGATACACAAGCACAACAGATCAGGACTCTCAATATATATATCAAGATCGAAGGACCCTCAATAAATGTACTACTCCCCAACAGCCCTGTGTTGGGGATTAATCATGGGGACAGTATCAGCCATTTACAGGAATGCCTGCCAATCCAAATGGGTATTCAGGCCTTTAGGGACCAATGTTTGCAAATGGTATGTCCACCTAGCCTCTCTTTGTAATAGAAGTCTATTTCGATCACCACCTCTAGGTAAAGGGGGATGTGGTCGACGATGGTGTATTTTAAATCAGACACCTTGTGTTGTAATTGTTGGAAGTGTCTGGCAACTGGTTGTTCAGAGCCCCCATTTTGGATTGCCATCCTAATGGCCGAACGGTGGTTGGCCATATGGGTACGCAAGTCATCAACAGTCTTTCCGACATAGTAAAGGCCACATATGCAATGGAGTAAATATACAATATGCGTTGTCATACAGGTAAGCCTGTACTTGTGTTTGTAGACCATTCTGCCTATTGTACCTATTTTGCTTTTGCCTACAGCACCATACTCATATTTGTGTTTGTATATTTTAAACAGATTGACACTTAGCAATATTTTTTTTGGCTGGCCCACGTTATCTTAGGGGGCGGATCTACCCGGGAGAGCGTGGCTACCCGGTCTGTTCACTTGGTGATGGTGTATATAACTGGTGGAGGGTAAGTAAACTGTTGATACACTTTTGGTCTGAGGATGGACTGCATCAAGTCCGAAAACGTTCACTGAATAAAGTGATTTGAAAAGTTTCCCTTGGAGTGTATGTGTATATAAAATGCGTCTTTGCCTGTGTAGCTAAAAATCCTAGCACCGGCCCTGCCCCTTCCCTTTAATCCTTTATCCCTCCCCATATACCCTTCCCTTATATCTTTCCCCTATCCACGTTTCCTTACTCAACCCTTTAAATTTTTTGCCAAGTCCCTTTATTTTCAAAGCTTTGTTCTGTTGTTTTATGAACTCATTCCTATTGTGTCATCCTCTGTATTTTCCTCTGTTAGTGTGCCTGGATTGTAAAGTTTGCCTTTGTTTGTTTTTTACCCTTTACTTGTCTCCTATAAACTCATTTAGAGTTTGCACACTTTTTTTTTTATTCTTTCATTTGTGCACAACCAATTTGTTTTGTGTATAGCATGGAGGGGAGGAGAAGCATATCTGTGAGGAGAGGCCAGAGAGGAGGAAGGACAGCCAGTGAGGAGAGAGGACAGGCCAGAGAGGAGAGCAAGCAACAGAGGGACAGCAGACAGGGGAGGGATAGAATACAGGTGAGGGATTGCAGGGGGGCGAGGGACAGCAGAGGTGTGATTAAAAGGGGCCCAAAACCTTATCATAAGAGGAAGAAGTGGCTGGGCCCAGTTGGAAAGGGACAGAGCAGGTGTAGGAACACAGAGAGGGCCAAATACGGCCCGGGGAACAACAGTCTGCACTGCTATCACATGGGAGAGCCCGAGTGAGGGAGGAGAGGTACTCTATGGAGGAGAAGACTCTCATTGGGGAATACATGCAGAGGGTCAGGAGGATCGAGTCCTCAGCAGTGTGCATCCAAGCTAAGCAGAAGATATGGCAAGAAATTTTAGATGCGGTCAATGCAGTGGGGAAATCATAATAGGACTGTGGAATCTGTCAAGCACCACCAGGACTGTAGAAGGGAGCTAAAGAGAAAGTTGGCCAATGACTGGGCAACGGCTTCAAGGACTGGTGACAGTCCCCTACAAGTCTTCACCTACTGTTGGTGAGGGGAGATGCTAATATGGAATATTTTCGAGGTGTCAGTCATCAGGCTCCCAGGAGAGATTGACACCATGTATCTTCTGGTAAGGAGATTTTTATTTTATTTTTGTAATTAAAAATTCTGCTTGCATTTATAATAACATAATTACATCTTAGAGTTCATAAATCCAAAAAGAAAACATACATACCTCACGATTGCACTTTTGTAATTATAACTCTAAAACATACCATGCTATTTAAATATGCTGAAATGTGTGTTTTAAACATCTTAATTTTATTTTTAATTTCTGGAAAGTTTGCATACTGGGTAATTGTATCTGTCTTGGTATTTGCATTATAGTTCTTATTTGGAACATTTAATATGTGCTAGTTATAAATCAAAAGAAACAGCAACATTTTAAAAAGGTTTGTAAACTGCACAACATACTTTGTATAATGAAAAACCTTTATTTGATTACAAAGTAGTGTTTGCAATTGCAAAATGTACTGATTGGAGCAGAAAAATGCAGTGCATCAGACTTACTTTTGGAAATACATTAATGAACTGATACATTAAAGGGACAGTATACACTCATTTTCATATAACTGCATGTAATAGACACTACTATAAAGAATACGATGCACACATACTGATATAAATATCCAGTATAAAACTGTTTAAAAACTTACTTAGGAGCTCTCAGTTTAGCTCTGTTGAAAAGGTAGCTGGAAAGCCCACTGCAAGTGGGAAATAAGACACACCCCCCTCCCCCTTCTTTTGCATATGAAAAGACCCTTTAGACAAACAGGAGCAAGCTGGAGAAGGTAGCTGACGGTATTTTCATAAAACTTTGGGGCTTGGTTAGGAGTCTGAAAATCAGAGCAATGTTATTTAAAAATAAGCAAAACTATACATTTTTTTTTAAATAAAACTTTATGGGCTATATAAATAGATCATCTACAAAACATTTATGCAAAGAAAAAATGAGTTTATAATGTCCCTTTAAGATGCAGTGTGTTTAAATCATTGGGTTTTACATTCAATTGTGTAATTATGCTATATGTATTTGTCATAAAACACGACTCGTAAATAGTGAAAACCGCTTTATGTTTGCAGTTTACATTTTCCCCATTACAAATACACATTTCAATGCAAATCATTACAATAGAGGCAAGTGGAAATTAACATTTTTCTCATAAAGTTGTAGGATTTGTAAATTAGACATAGCTTAAATATAATTTACATACATTTATATGTTTTATTAATTGGTTTCAATTGTTTTTCTTTCAAACTATACAGACTCTTCATCAGAGTACAGAGCCTGCCAGAGGGAGGAGGAAAGACAGATCACTCCACCCAGGAGACAAAATCCATGAAAGTGACCTCAAGGATACAGAGTATGAGGCTTCACCTCCTTCCGGCCCTACATGTGGCTCTTAAAGGGCCTCACTTCATTGCCTCTCACCGCCCGAAATCCCTTGATCACCATCATCTGAACAAGAAGCTGGACCCTCGTCAAGGGAGGACACCATACCTGCTGCTCAGTCAGCCTCCACTTCTGCTGCACCTAGAGCCACTCCTGAGTCTGAGCAACGCAGTCCAAGACCACTCCCAAAGGTAGATATCATGAGGCAACTACAGGAGAATATCAGAGCCTCAAGGGAGGCAAACTAACAATTTTATGAAAGAACATTTAGTTTTTTTGCAAAAGCCATCAATGAGATTCACTTCCTCCAAGCTGACATCAGATAGAACACTCAGACAATGAGAGAGCTAATGGTGCAGCAGCAAAGACATGCAGCACAGGTTCCCTCTGGCCCTTCTGTAGCCCCTGCCTCGTGACCTATGATTCTTCATCTCCTCCTTATTTGGCTCCTCCATCCTCTACCCCTGAGAGTCCTACTCCTCGTCCTCAACAAACATCCCCAATGAGGACACAACAGGGGAGGCCTCAGCACCCTACAAAACCTCCCTGTCATGTGAAGAGTGGGGGGGAGGAAGTTTTTTTTTTTTTTTAACAAATACTATTGTAATGTGTGTGATGATGTGGTATACTTACACAAGTGGAGCATACTCTGCATTCAATTATGCTTTTTTCCCATTATATTGTTTAATGAACATGTTTAACACCTGATTAATGCCCCTTTAATTAAATTATGTATGCATACATTTACAGACGTTGCATAGTTCAAATAGTTAAAGCTGGCTAATAATGTTTTTTTTGTTTGTTGTTTTTAACAAAGAAACAAACATGCACATATTTAAAGGTATATGAAACCCAATTTTTTTTAAGAATCTTTGTAATTTACTCTTATTATAGATTTTTTTCGTTCTCTTGGTAACTTTATTTGCAAAGCAGGAATGTAAGCTTAGGGGCCGGACAATTTTTGTATACATTCCACCTTTTCAAATAAAGATTCAAAGAGAGTGAAGAAAATGGATATTACGAGTAAAATAGAGAGTTGCTTAAAATTGCATGCTCTATCTGAATCATAAAAGAGAAAAAATTTGGTTTCATATTCCTTTAAATACTATATAAAAAGTGAAAAAAGGAAGGGGAGTGAGTTCCCGAAATGTCACACTAATAAATACACTGAAGTAAAAAAGTAAAAGGACCAGCGAGTGCCGCATTTTTTACTTGTATTCAATGGCCTGTTGGCACCCTGGCAGCTGAATTTGAAGGTGTGAGTGTGCTCTACTATATATATATATATATATATATATATATATATATATATATATATATATATATATATAGTTTGTGTGTATAAAATAGTTGTTGTTGATATTTACTACTTGTATATAGTAACAAGCCTAACCCAGTGCCTCTAGTTTACAGATACAGAAGGTATATGGTAATGTTTACTCTAAGGAGCAATCACACTACATGCTACCTGACGTGCCTTACTAATGTTTGCTTTTTCTTTTCACCAATATGTAGATATGTCTGTGTTTTGGGGCTGCATCTCTGCTTGTGTTCATAACCTCTTAAATTGGAATGTTGGAGTATCACAATAATATGCTCTGTTTTTCTATAAAAAAAAAAAAAAAAAATATTACATAGGCTGTTTAAATGCAGATTATTTTTCATCCAATAGGTAGAGATCCCTGATTATTGTATCTAAGTAACATGATACTAGCAATAGGGAATTTCTCTAAGGTTTTATGCTCCTATATCTTATACCTGAATAATGTATTAATCTGACCTTACAACTTAGATATAGTTATACATTCCATGGTAATATTTTCTATATACAAGATCTCCTAAGAGTGGGGTCTATGTTGTGTTGCACGTCTATCTAAACCTATGTGTTTAAACTGGCTTTTGAGGACATACCTCACCTTACTATTAACACGTGTATCTCTCTCAGAGATTATTCCTGTCTAGCTTTCTACTTTTGTGCCATATCTAAGTATGCTGTTAGTTTTAGGGTAGCAGTATAGAAGAAAACGGTTATATGCCTATAAATCTGTATTTAGGTGTACCTTAGCATCCTGGTCCATATTCAACCTAGTACTATGCATTGCTGGATCACTTCTTACCCTAATATTAACTCCTATCAAGAATTGTATAATTCACATTTACACGTAGTATAGGTCCGCAGCTCCTTACTGTTTTAGAGGTAACTTTCTTATGTTTAAGCATGCTCTATTCTTTGTTTGGTATTATATAGACTTAACTCTATTCTTAGACCTACAGGTATTTGTTTATGTTGGCTAATTGTTATACAATTCTTATGCTATATATTGTCTGTTTTGTCGTGGTTTCCTCATGTTCTCTAAGTCTTAGATATGCTTAAAATATTTCTCAAATGTACTAAGATAGATAGATTATTGGCTACACGACATCACATAAGCCTTAAAATATGCCAATAACTAGATGTTTATACCCAAGACAATAGCTACTAGCCCAGACAAAAAAGCATCTGCTCCATCTCATATAGACACATAAATTTTGCAACTTATAACAACCCTTCTGCAACCCATCTACTCTTTAGCCTATATATAACTACAGGAGGCTTTAGTAATTTCCCCACTTAGATCCATATATATTGTAGGGTACATTGACATTACTTAAACTCCAATAACATAAGATCTTTACGATCAGGCATTTCTAAGTCCACTTCAGACACCCTATGTTACTTACATTTATACATGGCTCCGTCCCCCCACCTCCTTTCCCTATGCGCATAGCGGTGCTTACCCGCTGAATATCCCCCTCCCCCCTATATAGCTCGGCCCAAGAGTGGCTGATACTCATGTTAAATCTCCACAGGCTGTTATGTTGGTCTTAGGTAAAACACTATTAGAATGTGGAGCTCATACGCTGATAATATAAAATGAAGTTCTATTTCATCTCGCCTAAGACATGGTCTATTTTCATATCCAGATTTGAAATATATATGCATATTGCTTACTTTATAATACCTCTATATAGACAATGTATTATTTTCTTTGTTGTAACTTTGGCCTTAGGGCGAGTTCTTGTTGTCATGATATATGCTTTAACTTCAATAAAAAAATTATTTTCAAAAAAAATAGTTGTTGTTGTGCATGGATTCACAAATACTTAAAATGGTGGCATTTCATTTTTTATGAAATAAAAAAAAAAAACACTTTCTGTACACACTAATGCTTCCTAATTTTATATATTTTTAACATTCAAATGTAAAAAATGTGATTAAACAATTTTATATTTTCATTATAATATGTATGTATCTTAATCAACACTGGAAGTGACACTTTTTTAGAGAGATGTATTTACTTAGCTTGACAGTAGCATGTATTTACATTTTTATAACACAGGATCACAATGAACATTAAGCAAATATAAATAGGGGATTTGTTGCCTAGTTGAACAATTTTAAAGACTTTTCTGCAGGTCAAATGCATATTTTAGGTATTTCAAATTAAAGGTAAATTGTCCCTTTAATTATGGTTCTAATTTTAGCAGAGTTTAGAATGAACTCTGTTGGGCACACATTATTGTTAGGTCCAATATAAAAGATTTGACGCAATGTGTATTTATTACTATTGCATTGATAACTGACCATCTTGCGATCTATACATAATGCGTTTGCTAATTCCTGATCGAGTAAAAACTACATATTGCAAAAGCCATGTTACACCATCATCTTTATTGCGAGCACACACAAACATGGTGACCTTTAAAACCTGGTGTACGTTCTTTGTAGTTTGAACTAAATTCTAGAAAACAAACAATATTTGCCAAAAAACAGAAAAGCAGATTGAAAGCATTGTTTGGGTAATCCTACAAAAGCTCAGTTTCAGGGTCTTGACAATCTTCTTATAGCCTAGGCCATCTTTATGTAGAGCAACAATTCTTTTTTTCAGATCCACAGAGAGTTATTTGCCATGAGGTGCCGTGCCATGTTGAACTTCCAGTGATCAGTATGAGAAAGTGTGAGAGCGATAACACCAAATTTAACAAACCTGTTCCCCATTTACACCTGAGACCTTGTAACACTAACGGGTCACATGACACCGGGGAGGGAAAATGGCTAATTGGGCCCAATTTGGACATTTCCACTTAGAGGTGTACTCACTTTTTGTTTACACTGTTATACAGGCTGTACACTCACTACTTTACATTGTAGCAAAGTGTCGTTTCTTTAGTGTTGTCACATGAAAATATATAATAAAATATTTTAAAAAATGTGAGGGATGTACTCACTTTTGTGAGATACTGTATATCTCTAAATACAGAGCGTGTACACCATTTGCGCACATGACTAGGTTTTAAGCACTCAATATGGTTTTCTTGCTTTTTATTTTTACTCTAACATTGTGTAAGCAGCAATAAGTGTGCACAATTTAAAGACCAAGTTGTGTCAGATTTTTTATTTAAAGGACCAGTGTACTATAATAATGTTAACATTGTAATATCAAATCTCAATTATAACTGTTAAATGGAGTATAATTATTTGCTGATGTATTAAATTATTCTATTCCAAATTTATAAAAAAAATAAAATAAAATAAAAAGTTTAAAATTTTGTAAAAAATATCGCCTAGATTTAGAGTTTGGCGTTAGCCGTCAAAACCAGCATTAAAGGGTCCTAACGCTGGTTTTGGGATACCGCTGGTATTTAGAGTCGTGTAGGTAAGGGTCTAACGCTCACTTTCCAGCCGCGACTTTTCCATACCGCAGATCCCCCTACGCCATTTGCGTATCCTATCTTTTCAATGGGATCTGCCTAACGCTGGTATTTAAAGTCGTGGCTGAAGTGAGCGTTAGAAATCTAACGACAAGACTCCAGCCGCAGAGAAAAGCCAGGAGTTAAGAGCTTTCTGGTCTAACGCCGGTTCATAAAGCTCTTAACTACTGTGCTCTAAAGTACACTAACACCTATAAACTACCTATGTACCCCTAAACCGAGGTCCCCCCACATCGCCGCCACTTTATTAAATTTTTTTAACCCCTAATCTGCCGACCGCACACCGCCGCCACCTACGTTATCCCTATGTACCCCTAATCTGCTGCCCCTAACACCGCCGACCCCTATATTATATTTATTAACACCTAATCTGCCGCCCCCAACGTCGCTGCTACCTTACCTACAGTTATTAACCCCTAATCTGCTGACCGGACCCCACCGCTACTATAATAAAGTTATTAACCCCTAATCCAAAAGGAGAGGATACAGCATATCTTGATATTTTTCAAAGTCTAGTGTTAGAAGATTTGGAAAAACTTCCCATCCGCAACAGCAATCATAGTAATATTTGGCCCAATGAAAAGAAAGCCCTTTTGGAACTTACTAGAGATAAGAACATAGTCATCCGCCAGGCGGACAAAGGCGGGGGGATAGTGATCCAAAACTACCTGGATTATATCAATGAAGCATACAGAATAGTTCTTGACAAAGAATATTATAATAAATTAGAAAAAGATCCCACAGACAACTTTTCAAAAGAGTTAATAACATTGATTAATTTTGGACATACAAATGGCATTTTGAATAAAAAAGAAAAAACATATTTGATTCCCAAAAGTCCGAACATACCTTATTATTATCACCTACCCAAAATACATAAACAACTAAATAACCCACCCGGTAGGCCTATCATTGCAGGAATGAATAGTATCACTGACAATCTATCTTCTTATATTGATTTTTATCTTCAAAAATATGTATCACAACTGAGGTCCTACATTAGAGACACTACTTATTTATTAATCAAACTTTCTAACATCAAAAAAGAAGAAAATTTGTATTGGGTCTCTTGTGATGTCACTTCGCTTTACTCAAAAATTGCACATAACATAGGGTTAAAATCAATAGATTATTTTTTAAGTGAAGACATATATATGTCGGACCTTCAAAAAAATTACATATTAGAACTCATCAATTTTATTTTGACCCATAATTATTTTCAGTTTTTAGATAACTTTTATATACAAATTAAAGGGACGGCCATGGGGACCAGATTTGCTCCCAGTTTTGCAAACCTATTTATGGGTTATTTTGAATCAATTTACATCTATGATTCTAACTGGGAGCAAAATCTGGTCTTCTATGGCCGTTATATAGATGATCTGCTTTTTTTATGGAAGGGTCCATTGGATTCTCTGACAGCCTTTCAGAATGAATTAAATATGAATAATATGGGGATTAAGTTCACATGGAACGTACAAATAGAGAAAATTGATTTTTTGGATGTTTCCCTAATGTGGGGCATAGATGATAAGGTGGAATCATGCACTTTTTTCAAAACAGTCGATAGCAACAATTTACTAGACTATTACAGTAACCATTACTCCAGTTGGAAAATAAACATACCATACAGTCAGTTTCGAAGAATTCGAAGAAATTGTACAGATATTAATACATTTGATATCCAAAGCCAGACCCTCATAGATCGTTTTAAAGAAAAACATTACCCTGCATCTCTCATTGAACATAGTTACCATAGGGCATGTGCCCAAAATAGGCATGAATTACTCACTAGTAAAAAGAAGAAAGAATCTACATTTGATTCAGGATATGAATCAACATTCATTACGAGATATAATGACAACCATAGGGAGATTAGAAAGATCTTATCTAAACATTGGACATTATTAAAGAAAGACCCTGTTCTGCGATCCATTTTAGGGGAGAAACCAATATGCACTTTTAGGAGAGCCCCAACAATAAAGGAAAAACTTGCACCTAGTAAGATAGTGATGTGCAAAAGGGAAACAAATGCACCATTCAATAGAGGAAGCATACAAGGTAGCACTCAAGGTGCAAAAATAGGCTTTTTCAGATGTCACAAAAATAGATGCAGTATGTGTAAATATACCATCAATGGACAAAAGAGTATCAAAGTACATAACACAGGGGAAACTTTTACATTAACACAAAAAATAACATGCAGTTCTACTTATGTGGTCTATTGTATCACCTGCATCTGTGGCCTACATTATATAGGCCGCACCTGCAGGATGATAAGACAGAGATGGTCTGAACATCTCAGATGCATTGTGAAAGGATCAGATAAATACAGTACTTCTAGACATCATACAGCATCACATGGCACTAATAAATGCCTTATGAAGATAACCCCACTCGAGGTAGTGACTGCTGGTAATTCCCAAAATAGAATGATTAAACTTCGTCAAAGGGAGACCTTCTGGATCTATAGATTTTCATCTTTACATCCAGAAGGCCTCAATGAAGTAATAGATACAGCAGCCTTTTAGATCAATCCAGTACAAACATTCAGTTCATTCTATCTTTTAATTTAAGGGTCCTGTTATACAAGCTTTATATCTGTTCTCTCACATTAGTAGTGTACTTAATATTAATGTGTATATAATGGATCATATCCTCATTGATATTGATATATATTATTTAGAAGGAATGTAAGTATAGATCACCTGAGGTCATCACCCAGTAAATATCTTAATATACCAGTAATGTTTTATCTTGAAAATATATTCAGTATTTACTATCCATCTTACAATCATTCAAGCATCATATCACTATAAAACACATTTAATCACATTAATGGAGATATGCATATTTAGAATACTATAAACATACACTTTGTCTATATTTATACACATAGAGAATTTATTATATCAATTATAAACACTTAACATTGTCACACTATACACATATAATCATATGAGTCACATAGGAATTGATATATTCATGGTCATACACATAATATTATTATAGTTATATTATTTATATATTATCACTCTAGTCACATAGGTTTTTACAATAGCACATCTATTTATATATATTTATTTACATAAAATAAGATATAGTTAGAGCACTTAACACTAGTCACACATAGAATTCACTAATTATCACTATTTATAGCATATAGTAACCATATTCTTCCTCTACATGCCTTTTCACATGTCTTTTCATATAGAACAATTTATTAATTTATTCACTAGGGCACAGAAAGCACACACAAAAAATGGGAGACTATAATTCATATTTTTTTTATATATATATAAGGTTTTATTTATATACATTATATAGGTTACCAATATATAAAAAATATATTAGTATATGCATCTATTCGATTGAAGCGCAACGATAACGAGACTGGCATTATTTTTAATGTTATTATTCAGTAAAAATTGACGAATACTGTGAGGATAGGATATGCTTTCACAGAGCAGCAATACCATAGGGCTACATAAATTGGCTGATGCTATCTCGAACATAGCCATAGGGTTATATATAAATACACCATAATAGTAAAGCAGTTCATACCCCAAAAAAATAATAATACATTTCATTTATGAGTTGCGGACATGTGAAATCTTAGACGTGCAACCACTAAATACCACAACTGATTATGGTAGGCAGCTTATGTTAGTTTGAGGAGTTGTAGTGAAGAATCTGGAATTGGATTTCTCAACAGAGTTGAGATGGTATATGTATTATTTATTTTTTACATTTTGGCGATAGAAAACACACGCCTACAAGCTGTGACTCACACACATAGTGATGCGTGATTGGTTCACGCTACACGCCCACGAACCACCCCCCACACATTGGACATTGTAAAATCAGAGAGGGAGCTTAAACAAATAGACAATAGTTTATTTATTTATTTTGTTTTTAACGATAGAAAACACACGCCTATAAGCTGTGATTCACACACATAGTGATGCGCGATTGGTTTATGCTACACGCCCACGGACTATCCCCTACACATTGGACATTGTGAAATCAGAGAGGGAGTTTTAAACAAATAGACATAGCCCTTCATAAAATCAGCTTACGATATGCACAATACAACAATTCAGATAACATTTAAACAGTTTATTGTAGGAGATCATGTCAAAAGGGGTAAGAATATATTAGGAAGAAAGTTGAGGAATTGTATTTAAAGACCGGCGACAAATGATACACGCCCACTAGCCATTACCCACACATATGGAAGTGTGAGATAGGCTAATGACACACACCCACAAGCTGACAGCTTTATACATGATACAAACAAACTAGCTGATGCTTTTAATTAATAAATAAATTAAACTTTCTATTATGAACAAAGGGGAGGAAAGAAATCCTCAGAAAATAAAGAAGTTATTAACCATATAAAATATAAATAAATAGTGCATTCACTTTCATAAAGAGAGATTGCTGAAAATTTAATGAACCAACTATATGAGTGCTGTATTTGTTTTTTTGCTGAAACACTATTGTGCAGACTGTATATGTTTTCTTCCGAAATGTTTATGAGATATATTGTAATATCTGCCACATACTTGTTTTGATACTAGCTGTATATGTTAAAGTAGATCTATGCATACAATGAGTTATATATTCACATACTGGTATCAAGAAAAGTCAGTTTGTATTGTGAAGGTCACCATAGCAACATTTGCATAAGTAATTGGTAAATTGGGTGTGACCAATGTTTTAATTTATTTGAGGATGTATAAATAGGAGACTTCAGTTTTAGATCAGTATAACTTGCCTTCTACTGATTTTTATTGTACACTGTTATATCTTTATATAAAGTGTTTTTTTATATATATCTGGAGTCTCCTGGATTCTTTATCTGAGCATTTTGAATACATTGGACCATCTTTCACCGGAGTGGTATGTGCGCTGGGCCACTTTTAATATACCCAGCTTGCTTCATTAGCACTACAGTGTGCTCTATACTTTGTGAGTATATCTCTGAGGGGTAAAGCTGGTGGGTTCACACTCTGCTTACTAATTCCACACTAGGAGTCGCCCTCTGTATATCTTTTTAACCCCTAATCCGCCTCACTAACCCTATAATAAATAGTATTAACCCCTAATCTGCCCTCCCTAAAATCACCGACACCTAACTTCAAGTATTAACCCCTAATCTGCCGACCGGACCTCACCGCTACTCTATTAAATTTATTAACCCCTAAGTCTAACCCTAACACTAACACCCCCCTAAATTAAATATAATTTTTATCTTACGAAATAAATTAACTCTAACCTAATTAAAGCTAAATACTTACCTGTAAAATAAACCCTAATATAGCTACAATATAAATCATAATTATATTATAGCTATTTTAGGATTAATATTTATTTTACAGGCAACTTTGTATTTATTTTAACCAGGTACAATAGCTATTAAATAGTTAATAACGATTTAATAGCTACCTAGTTAAAATAATTACAAAATTACCTGTAAAATAAATCCTAACCTAAGTTACAATTAAACCTAACACTACACTATCAATAAATTAATTACATAAAATACCTACAAATAAATACAATTAAATAAACTAACTAAAGTACAAAAAATAAAAAAAGAATGAAGTTACAAAAAATAAAAAAATTTTTTTACAAACATTAGAAAAAGATTACAACAATTTTAAGCTAATTACACCTACTCTAAGCCCCCTAATAAAATAACAAAGCCCCCCAAAGTAAAAAAAATGCCCTACCCTATTCTAAAATTAAAATAGAAAAGCTCTTTTACCTTACCAGCCCTTAAAAGGGCCTTTTGCGGGGCATGCCCCAAAGAATTCAGCTCTTTTGCCTGTAAAAAATAACATACAATACCCCCCCAACATTACAACCCACCACCCACATACCCCTAATCTAACCCAAACCCCCCTTAAATAAACCTAACACTAAGCCCCTGAAGATCATCCTACCTTATCTTCACCACGCCGGGTATCACCGATTGGTCCAGGCTCCGAAGTCTTCATCCAAGCCCAAGCGGGGGCTGAAGAGGTCCATGATCCGGCTGAAGTCTTGGCCCAAGCGGGGGCTGAAGAGGTCCATGATCCGGCTGAAGTCTTGATCCAAGCGGGAGCTGAAGAGGTCCATGATCCAGCTGAAGTCTTGGCCCAAGCAGGGGCTGAAGAGGTCCATGATCTGGCTGAAGTCTTGATCCAAGCGGGAGCTGAAGAGGTCCATGATCCCGCTGAAGTCTTCTATCAAGCGGCATCTTCAATCTTCTTTCTTCCGGATCCATCTTCATCCCACCGACGTGGAACATCCTTCTTCACCGACGACTTCCCGACGAATGACGGTTCCTTTAAGGGACGTCATCCAAGATGGCGTCCCTCGAATTCCGATTGGCTGATAGGATTCTATCAGCCAATCGGAATTAAGGCAGGAAAATTCTGATTGGCTGATGGAATCATCCAATCAGATTCAAGTTCAATCCGATTGGCTGATTGGATCAGCCAATCAGATTGAGCTTGCATTCTATTGGCTGATCGGAACAGCCAATAGAATGCAAGCTCAATCTGATTGGCTGATTGGATCAGCCAATCGGATTGAACTTGAATCTGATTGGCTGATGGAATCAGCCAATCAGAATTTTCCTACCTTAATTCCGATTGGCTGATAGAATCCTATCAGCCAATCGGAATTCGAGGGACGCCATCTTGGATGACGTCCCTTAAAGGAACCATCATTCGTCGGGAAGTCGTCGGTGAAGAAGGATGTTCCGCGTCGGCAGGATGAAGATGGATCCGGAAGAAAGAAGATTGAAGATGCCGCTTGATAGAAGACTTCAGCCGGATCATGGACCTCTTCAGCTCCCACTTGGATCAAGACTTCAGCCGGATCATGGACCTCTTCAGCCCCCGCTTGGGCCAAGACTTCAGCCGGATCATGGACCTCTTCAGCCCCCACTTGGGCTTGGATGAAGACTTCGGAGCCTGGACCGATCGGTGATACCCGGCGTGGTGAAGATAAGGTAGGATGATCTTCAGGGCCTTAGTGTTAGGTTTATTTAAGGGGGGTTTGGGTTAGATTAGGGGTATGTGGGTGATGGGTTGTAATGTTGGGGGGGTATTGTATGTTATTTTTTACAGGCAAAAGAGCTGTTTTCTTTGGGGCATGCACCGCAAAAGGCCCTTATAAGGGCTGGTAAGGTAAAAGAGCTTTTCAATTTTAATTTTAGAATAGGGTAGGGCATTTTTTTATTTTGGGGGCTTTGTTATTTTATTAGGGGGCTTAGAGTAGGTGTAATTAGTTTAAAATTGTTGTAATCTTTTTCTAATGTTTGTAAATTATTTTTTTATTTTTTGCAACGTAGTTCTTTTTTTATTTTTTGTACTTTAGTTAGTTTATTTAATTGTATTTATTTGTAGGTATTTTATGCAATTAATTTATTGATAGTGTAATGTTAGGTTTAATTGTAGATAATTGTAGGTATTTTATTTAATTAATTTATTGATAGTGTAGTGTTAGGTTTAATTGTAACTTAGGTTAGGATTTATTTTATAGGTAATTTTGTAATTATTTTAACTAGGTAGCTATTAAATAGTTATTAACTATTTAATCGCTATTGTACCTGGTTAAAATAAATACAAAGTTGCCTGTAAAATAAATCTAAATCCTAAAATAGCTACAATATAATTATAATTTATATTGTAGCTATATTAGGGTTTATTTTACAGGTAAGTATTTAGCTTTAAATAGGAATAATTTATTTAATAAGAGTTAATTTATTTCGTTAGATTTAAATTATATTTAACTTAGGGGGGTGTTAGGGTTAGGGTTAGACTTAGCTTTAGGGGTTAATAAATTTATTAGAGTAGCGTTGAGGTCCGGTCGGCAGATTAGGGGTTAATACTTGAAGTTAGGTGTCAGCGATGTTAGGGAGGGCAGATTAGGGGTTAATACTATTTATTATAGGGTTATTGAGGCGGGAGTGAGGCGGATTAGGGGTTAATACATTTATTATAGTAGCGGTGAGGTCCAGTCGGCAGATTAGGGGTTAATTATTGTAGATAGCTGGCGGCGACGTTGTGGGGGGCAGATTAGGGGTTAATATATATAATATAGGGGTCGGCGGTGTTATGGGCAGCAGATTAGGGGTACATAGGTACAATGCGGCGGTGTACGGAGCAACAGATTATGGGTTAAAAAAATATGCAGGTGTCAGCGATAGCGGGGGCGGCAGATTAGGGGTTAATTGTAAGGTTAGTGTAATTAGGGGTTAAGTGTAAGGTTTAGGGGTGTTTAGACTCGGGGTTCATGTTAGGGTGTTAGGTGCAGACTTAGGAAGTGTTTTCGCATAGGAAAGAATGGGGCTGCGTTAGGAGCTGAACGCTGCTTTTTTGCAGGTGTTAGGTTTTTTTCAGCCCAAACTGCCCCATTGTTTCCTATGGGGGAATCGTGCACGAGCACGTTTTTGAAGCTGGCCGCGTCCGTAAGCACCGCTGGTATTGAGAGTTGCAGTGGCGGTAAATTATGCTCTACGCTCCTTTTTTGGAGCCTAACGCAGCCATTCTGTGAACTCTAAATACCAGTGGTATTTAAAAGGTGCGGGGGAAAAAAACCCAGCGTTAGCTACGCGGGTCATTACCGACAAAACTCTAAATCTAGCCGTAAATAAATTATGTTTTGCATTACAATTTCAAATAAATATCATTTTTTGTAGTGCTCTATCAATATTGGCCATTGAGAAGACAGTCATAGATAAGACGACTATGATTTGCTTAATTAATTAATTAATTAAACAGATAACTTATTGAACCCTGCTTAACCTGTTAGATCAACAAATTGTTTGAATTAATAAATTACAATAAGCGATTAATACATATTACCTTATTATAATAGTACTTTATTTTTTATTTTATTTTTAATGCTCTGCTGATGGTGTAAACAATCTTTGCACATTAAGGATATACTACTTATAAAATACACTGACCCCTTAATTATCAATTTGATGTTTTTAATATTTATTTCATAATACAATTTATAAACATCTTATTTTAATAAACTTTATTAAACATTTATTAACTGTTTAAATTAGGAAAAAATGGGAAGAGGGACAGAATTATGGCTTTGCAGTTCCATCACTTTCAAAACACCATTTCAAGAGGCAGTGCAAAGGTGGTCAATGTCCACTCATGAACAATTAGGGCTTTGCAGTTCAAGCACTACCAGAGCACTATTTCAAGAGGCAGTGCAAAGGGGGTCAATGTCCACTCATGAACAATACGAACCCTTTTGAAAAAAATAAATTAAAATAAAACATTAAAAAATGGTTTTAAAAAATATATATCTTTTTTTTAAATGAAATTTTAAAAAAAGGGGGCGGGGCTAGCCACAGCAGCGATCGAACGCTTTTTTCTGAGGCTTCCACTTATAACCACAATATATGTATTTATATTAAGAATCCTGTGGAAATCTTCACTAACCTTTTAAAACATCACCTTCTAGAGCCTGTGTTCGCTAAGATGACATATTTGGGTGACTGTTCAGTATGGGAGCAGTGGTGCAGCAATCCCACATGAAATGGCCCTGACAGTGGAAAACAGAGTATATCTCTCGCGGACTTACTTCTGTCTGCTTGTAGAGTGGAAATACTAACCAATGTGATCTCCCTTCATCTACAGTCCAAAGGACTGCTGTTTTTGTGAATAGGGCTGCTGAACCCCCCTCCCTCCTATTCTCCTGACAATTGGGACTGAATAATATACACAGAAAACCTAAACTGGTGAGCCGGATAAAGGCCATCTAACTCCGCTATGTGGTAACATGGACTTCCTAGACAGATGGGAAAGCTTAATCCTACAACACATAGAGGATCATTTTGAAGGCATCAAACAGAGCCTACATAGCATCCTGGACCATGTCCATTAATCATCACAAATTATACTGCCTCCATCTAAATATGGCGATCAGCGTGATCATCCCATCCCTGCAAGTATATTGGATGGAAAAAGAGACCATCTTACCTATCAGGATCTGTCATCTATAGCTGCTGATCTGCCCTACACTTTGTTCTGGGGCCCTTGCTCTGAGGCGAATTCTCTTAACCCATACCAAACACTAACTAATGAGCAATTGAAAAAGTAGAGAAATGTTCCTAATGACTGAAGAGCTTCTCAATATAAAGCAGTTGAAGATCACACATAAAGGCAACCCATATGCAGATACTGGCAACTGGAATTATATTCACCACTCACCCTTGTTCTTCAGACCGGGGTGATAAACCTTCTAACTTAAGCTTCTAAATAAACATCTTTTTCAGTGTACTTAAGGCTGCTCCTAATCCCTCTGTCCTCTATTAGCACTCCGGAAACCTTTAGAGGTGTTGCGTGTATAGCCATGCCCTAAACAACCCTTGGCCAATCAATGGAAGCATCTCCTGACGTCTCTAGGGTATGGAGACAATCATGAAATGGATGCGGCTACTCGGTCACAATAGGGGGTGTGTATTGGATCCCGTCCTTATTCCATTGCAACTATGGGTAAAGCAGGCGGAAATTGTATAGAGACTATAAGCAGGAAGATTCTCTGGTAAGTAAAGGATTCCTCGTAATCCTTTGAGGCATATATATATCAAAGAGAAGTCCGCAGGAGATCTCATTGGTATAAAAATAAAAAGCAAGACTTTATTCCATATGATTTAAAAGTTCAATACGAGATAGCAAGACTGGTTGGCTGGTCTTATGCGTTTTGGTGTGGTGCCGTATTCATAGGTCTAGGAATATGGCACCACACCGAAATGCGTAAGACCAGCCAACCGGTCTTGCTATCCTGTATTGAACTTTTAAATCATATAGAATAAAGTCTTGCTTTTTTATTTTTTATACCAATAAGATCTCCTCCAGACTTTTCTTTTATATACTTTCTAATGAGGGCACGCTGCTCTGTGGTTTTAGTGTCTCTGGAAGAGACTCTGCAATCTATCTCCCGGTGAGCAGGGGCAGAGAACTGGATAAATCATCTACATGGCCCTGTACATTTGCTAGAGACAAATTGATTACAGACAGTTACTCGATTGGAGTTATGGTAACTTTCCTGATGTTTTCACTCTATGAGACATGCAAGAACATTGGGCATGAGAACATCATCACTTTATTCTGGCAAGATCTCCAGAGGACTGGGTGGTTTAGAAAATGGCAGTCTCATTAGCAGTATGTAGATCAGGATCATGCTGGTTTGTTATGGTTGATACTAGCCCCATGAAACTTTCACATTCTTCTATTCTCAAGTAGATAACAATGCTGTAATAATAAGCTTGTGATAGCAGTTGTAAATATGTTTAGCTCAATTTTTATTTATTTTTTTGTTACTCGTTCTATGATGCTAGTCTATCACACGTGTTTTGATGTTTATGAGTTCTAGATAATCACATGTTTTCTTCTAAGTGTTACAACAAATAGCTGGGGGCACCTTAGCTCCATTTGAGGGTAGAGTAATATATGCTTTCATACATGACTACTGACCTAGAGTTAGGAGCTATCTATACTTACTCTCATGTGTACACTCACACAATAAACTTTTCTGACCCACTTGAATACTTTGCCCTTATAACTGCACAAATCACCTTAGTATTGATGTTGCTGGCGGCCGAGGCGACATACTATACAATATAGAAGGAGTAAGATACATCATTGTTTTGTTTTTGCTTTTTTGTTGTTTTTGTGTTTTGTTTTTTTTGTTTTGTTTTGTGGGACACAAATAGCAGGTTAAGATGTAGCCCTCCCATCTAATGAAACCTCTCCCTGTAGTAATGTACATTTGTCCACCCTGAGCTCCATGCTGATATATGATGTTTCTTGTTTTATTATATATTTTCACATTTTAGAAAGTTTCATGAGCTAACATATATATTTAGGGGAATATTTATCAAGCTCTGTACAGACCGCTGCTCCATAACCTGTCCACCTGCTCTGAGGCAGTGGACAGAAATCAACCCGATTGAATACGATCGGGTTGATTGACACCCCCTGCTAGCGGCTGATTGGCCGCAAATCTGCAGGGGGCAGCATTGCACCAGCAGTTCACAAGCACTGCTGGTGCAATGATAAATGTGGACAGCATATCATGTCGGCATTTATCGATGTGCAGTGGACATGATCAGCTATATCGGATCATGTCCATTCCACCATAGTAAATAAGCCCCTTAAAGTTAACTAGGACTAAGTAATTTGTCTTTTATAAACTCTAGTGCTATCTGGGGACCCGGTTACTAAATAGAAGCATTAGTTAAATTTATTTTACTGGTTGAAAGGGTACACCTTGACGTTATAACTTACAGTGTCCCTAAGCTTATAATAATTCTACATCTCTTTAATCAGCATACTATATCAGATACTAATTATTTCTTATTTGTACTAAGGTCCAAGGGCGACCGTTATTAATGCCTCCCTCTTTCTTGCATTTGAGCTCAGTCAGGTCCAAGAGTGGCCTTCTAAGTATGGGGAGTCTTTACTAAAATAAAATTTAAAAAGGATGTTTCATTCTCACATATCTAATCCTATGTTTGGCACATATGGTAGTTAAAGTTCATAATATTGCTCACTTTTTTGCATCGTATTTGTAGGTTATATTTGTTTTAATTATGTACTCCATCCAGCCGGAATATTATGTATGTTATCATTACATTTTCAGAGCAGTTTTCAGGGTGTATGTCATTAGATGTTATCTTTCTCTGGGTTTGTTTTATATCCTGTGTACCGCTAACTTTTATGAGCATTATAGATTATTGTGCAGGAAGGCGGCTTCTTAATATCTCAAGAATCTGACAATTCTGCTCCTGAAGCACAAACAAACTATCAAGATTGATGCCAAGTCACACATTGGAAATCAGCATGGTATTGTCCATCCTTTGCATTGTTTCCAATACATGGACATACCATGTTGGGTTCACCTCTGTGGAAGAGACAAAAATGAATACATGTAGAGATATATTAACCTAACGCTAAATAATTTTAAAATGCAAAAACGCACCCATGTGAGTTGGTATCGATCCTGGATAATAGAGGCAAAGAAAGGGAGACAGGGGTATAGGAGAAGGATTGTTGGGCAAAGGGAAATGGTGGGTATGTATTTAAAGGGACACTATACCCAAACATTTTTTCATGATTAACGTAGAGAATACAATTTTAAACAACATTCCAATTTACTTCTATTACCTAATTTGCTTCATTCTTTAGATATACTTTAATAAAGAAATAGCAATGCACACAGTGAACCAATCACAGGAGGAATCTTTGTGCAGCTACCAATCAGCAGCTACTAAGCATATCTAGATATGCTTTTCAGCAAAGAATATAAGGAGAATGAAGCAAATTAGATAATAGAAGTAAATTAGAAAGTTGTTTATAATTGTATGCTCTTTCTAAATCATGAAAGAAAAAAATTGGGTTTCATGTCCCTTTAAATAATTTGTGTAAGGGGCCAAAAATCATAGTGCTCATGCACCACCTGGTGGTGACAAGGTATATCACATCTTAATATGTTTAGAATATATATATATATATATATATATATATATATATATATTCCTAGATAGATAGATAGATAGATAGATAGATAGATAGATAGATAGATAGATAGATAGTAGAATCCTACAACCTTATGTACTTAAGACATCGTCATACATTAAAGACACCTATGATTTTCTTGATAAACTTAAATCGATTGATATATCAAGGAAGAAATTAACATTTATTTTATTTACACTTGATGTAAAAAGTTTGTATACATCAATTAAACATTTGAGTGGCATAATGACAATTAGTTAGATTCTTACATCAGACCAGCTATATACTGCACAACAGATACAATTTTTTCTAAACCTCCTTAACATTGTACACAGCTGTAATTATTTCTTATTCTTCTCTGAAATTTACGTTTGACATACCGGCAGAATACATGCACACACAGAGGCTACTGAACTTTCACTAATAGAAAAAGAATCCAACAAGTTTGGTTATTCAGAGGAAGAGCCTAATATGGTGTATTCCACTGTTGTGGCACTAGCAATTTTCTCACGCTTGCACCAAAGGAATGGTCAAGCAAAATATTTGAAAAAGACAGTGTTAAACACATGGTCCTAGAGCTACACGCTGTGACTTTCTCCGAATACTTTATAGTCCAACGTATACCCCGGGGTTTACGGATGTCTACCTGCCCCACACTATTTTCAGACAGACCCAACTATTGTGAACGATTTGAACAAATCTTAAACAAGTGCTCATACGATATTATGACATGGACTGTCAAATATCTGCAAAGGGAAATAACCAAGTATAAAGAGGAGATTGAGAGTGACAAAGGTGAGCTGCAACAAAACATGTCAAGTGATGAATATAAAGGCATGATTGACAGTGTTAAAAAGTCTCTATCTGAATACAAAAAGAAATTGGAAGAGAGGAAACACTCTAAATGTTACCGTGATGAGCAGGTTTATGCCCAAGGGAATATATACCACTGGACCCAAAGGGTTAATTGTGGCGGCAACACAAGATGCAAAGTCCCGTTCACAAGACGAAACAAGCGCCATACACCTGAAGAGGGGCGTAGCGATAACAAATCTTCTGCTTCTTTTTTAACGGAAGATTTAGACGTGGACGTAGGGGTGGAAGGAAACACTGCAAAACCCCAAATACAACAAGGTCTGAAGAAACCACGACAGGACCCCGGGTTTGGACGTGGCAGGAACCGGTGAATACACTGGACAATATGCCCATTATATTGCAAACAACCGGAGAGGACTTTCATGTTCATGATTCATTGCTACCTATGAATTTAAATTGTAACAATTTTGTTACAGGTAGTTCAGTCGACCTGGTATCAAGTAAGGATACTTTACATGATAACATTGTTTCCATTCCAGGGATTTGTAGTAAAAATGAATTCACAAATGTTCTACAACATGAAAGTATAATACATAATATTGCTGATATAACTTTCTCTGATAGTGAATTACAATTATTGAATAATGGGTTACCTTGTCCTCCAAATAAGATGAATTTATTTCATGTTAAACAAGATTTGAATACATTTTTCAGAAGCATCAAATTTAAGATATATTTTTCATATAATGAGAAATTAACATCTAAGGTTGATAATATTATTAATAAGGTTAATATTGGATATAAAAATATCTAACAGGTTAACTTCAACACAGCTTGGCAGTAAATGTAACCCTGCATTAAATGATCACAGGGTCAACACCTACATGGAATTAGTAACTAAAGATGTAGAAAAAAGTACTTAAAGACAGGGACATTATTTTTCAACGCAAACAAACTCGCTTTAAAAATTACACGGATACACGTGATTTAATACAAACTAAGAAAAACTTGATTTTTAAAGGTGCAGACAAGGGCGGTGCCCTTGTAGTTTTAAACAAAAAGGATTATATGGAGGAGATTGAGTTAGCTAAGTGATGTTAATGTTTATGCAGCAATATCTTATGATCCTACATTTAAGATCAATAAAGAAATACAATATAGATTACAACAGGCTGTAAAACCAGACATCATTTCTGAGGAATTAGGTGATTTTCTTTATATTGAACATCCAGTCAGACCAGTAATATACTGCTTACCTAAGATCCACAAACACAAGGCTAGGCCCCCAGGGAGGCCCATAGTCTCTGGTTCTGGATCTATATTCACCAACATTGCAATATTCCTAGATAGAATCCTACAACCTTATGTACTTTTCACATCGTAATACATTAAAGACACCTATGATTTTCTTGATAAACCTAAATCGATTGATATATCAAGGAAGACATTCATTTTATTTACACTTGATGTAAAAAGTTTGTATACATCAATAAAACATTTGAGTGGCATAATGACAATCAGTAAGATTCATACATCAGACTAGCAATATACTGCACAACAGATACAATTGTTTCTAAACATTGTACTCAGCTGTAATTATTTCTTATATAAAGACACTTTCTACATGCAAAGTCATGGTACAGCAATGGGATCCAATGTCGCCCCTACATATGCCAATCTATTCATGAGCAATTATGAAAAAACACATGTATATGAGAAGCATCTTTTCAGACAGTATGGCGCCACCTTGTGGCGATTTATAGATTATATTTTTGGCATATGGTATGGCGACATTGGATCCCTACTTGCATTTGTATATGATCTCAATCAATCAGTCAATGGCATTACATTTACCCTAACATATAGTGAAGAGGAAATACAATTATTGGACACAAGGGTATATAATGACAGGGGTTTATTGAAAACTGACATTTATGTCAAACCAACTGACAGGAATAACACATTGGTTTTTGATAGTTTTCATCCTCCATCTGTTCATAAATCTTTCCCTGAAAGTCAACTATTAAGGGTGAAAAGATTGGTTTCTGATGGGGATATATGTGATAAGAGACTTGCTGAAATGAGTGATAAATTTACTCAAAGAGGTTATCCAGTTGAATTATTGCAAGATACAGTTAAACTATTCTTCCAAAATTCAAACAAAATATCTAGAACTAAACAAAAAAATAGATTGTTTTTTGTTTTGGCATGTGTTACTATTGTGTCACCCTGAGATAAGTGATTTTTTTTAATATCCAATGCCAGCTTATAGAAGAGGGTGAAACCTCAAGGATAGACTGGTGAGAGCAGATTTAGGTAGTGATAAGCTTTGCATACAAAGTACTATAGGCAGCAGAAGAACAGGTTGTTACCCTTGTCTTAACGGTATCAACTGCAACTCCATGATTAAGGGTGACATTTTTTATCACCCTCATACAAGCAGGAAATATCCTATACGTGAGTACATGACATGTAGGTCTACATATGCAATATACATCATTAAATGCCCATGTTCTTTATTTTGTATTGGTCAAATGACCAGAGAAATAGGTGAGAGAATAACTGAACACAATAGACCAACATCAGATGTAAAAATAAAGATGATCCCGTTTCTGCACACTTTTTAGAAAAAGGCCATAGTGTAAGTCAATTAGGCTTCCAAATCATTGAACATGTAAAAATTCTCTGGAGAGGAGGTAATAGAGATATGATATTAAATCAGAGAAAAATGTTTTGGATACATCATTTAGACACCATGTTCCCTAAGGGTCTTAATCATGACTATGATTGATCAGTATTTTGGCAAATGTATAATATATGTGCTTAATATATATTTTACTTCTATTAGCCTCCAAATATGTAACCAATACATTCTTTTAAGGTTATTGTTGAAACAATTTGCTTGTATTTTTGTATCCACTTCTATTCTATATACACTTTGTATGTGTGTGTATATATATATATATATATATATATATATATATATATATATATATATATATATATATATATATATATATATATATATAAATATATACACTAAACCTATTAAGATGTGATATACCTTGTCACCACCAGGTGGTGCATGAGCACTATGTATTTTGGCGCCTTACACAAATCATTTAAATAGTTTGATAATGTGAACTGTGTGTTAGCATGAATAAGGTTTAATTGTCAACCCGAAACATTGCTGTTTTTCTTGAGGATCCCCCACACTTGCAATAAAGTCCACTTTGTTTCACCAGAACTGCTTGTGCAATGACGCCCCCTGCAGATTCACGGCCAATCAGCTGCTAGCAAGGGTGTCAATCAGCCCGATCGTATAAGATCAGGCGGATTAATGTCCGCAGCCTCAAAGCAGGTGGAACAGTTATGGAGCAGCGGTCTTAAGACTGCTGCTTCATAACTGCTGTTTCCGGCGAGCCTTCAGGGTCACGCAGAAACAGGGACATCAAGGGCCCTTGCTAAATTGGCCCCTATGTATAGAGTGCCTTCTGTTTGACCAACACATACTTGTGCCTTAGTTCCTATGCACCTGAAGCATCAATGTCTGTTCTACCATTTTTTTTTTTAAAGTCTAGATTGATATGTATTCTCCTAAATGAATTGGCTCCATCAATAAGCATTCTAAAAGGGAAATAAAACTTGGCCATGAGGTTGATTATGCATTTCTAAAACAGGAAAATACAGATGTGTTAACCAAACATATTTTGCTGATAATTAAAAAGTCTCAAGATGGTATAAGTTTTTTTTTTTTTTTTTTTTAATTTTTATTGAGGTTGTGCAAGAACAATACAACTTAAGTGGAATAACATATTATAAGACAAACATAAATGATACATTCCAGCTTGACAGCTTCCATATAGATAGATCAAATTCACATCCTAAGAAATGCTATACAGAAGACTGAAACCTCTTTTTCTTTTTTTTACATATTCTTAACATAATGTACTTCCTCACTTGACACTGGAGGCAACTCTTGTACCTCTAGAAACTTGTAATGAACTCTAGAAGAGGAAAATGGGTAGTTTGAATAAACCTATAAACTTGAAGTAGGTTAGCAATTAATATTTTAAATGATGTTGATAATGAAGGTGTCATTCTTATTTTTAAAATAATATGGTAAGATAAGTAGGTATGTTATAATATTTAGGGTGCGGTATAGGCAAGATAAACCGCATAGTTAACCCTTCAAAATTTAGGAGGTTTATTATGTATGGGGGGAAGTGGTGGTTAAAGTATAATAAGCAAGATATATCTACTAGTCGTGCTTCTATAAAGGGACAGTCAAGTATAAATTAAACTTTCATTATTCAGATAGGACTTTTAATTTTAATTGACTTTCCAATTTACCTTTTTCATCAAATTTGCTTTTTTCTCTTGGTATTCTTAGTTTAAACTAAACATAGATAGGCTCATATGCTAATTTCTAAGCCTTTGAGGGCTGCCTCTTATCCCATGCTTTTTAAATCTCTTTTCAACACAAAGAGACGGAAAGTACACGTGGGCCATATAGATAACACTGTGTTCAGGCACAGAAAGTTATTTAAGATCTAGCACAATACAATGCTAAATTTAAGACAATAGATAATAAACAGTGACAGTCATGTGATCAGGGGGCTGTAAGAAGGTTCCTAGATACAAGGTAATCACAGAGGTAAAAAGTACATTAATATAACTGTGTTGGTTATGCAAAACTGGGGAATGAGTAATAAAGGGATTATCTATCTTTTAAAACAATAACAATTTGATGGTTGACTGTCCCTTTAAGAAAGAAAGACAAAGTATACTGTGGTAACTTAACGTAAAGTAAACAAATTTAGTAGGCATTAAGGGAGCAGCTTGTCAACTCTTAGGAGTAGTATTAGTAAGCCATCTTGGGTATAGAGACCATTGATAATGCGGGGAGTGCCATAAATTGGGGCAGGTTAGGGATTATTATTTGAGGAAAAAGAAAAGGGCCTCAGGTATCTAAAAATTGCTTCAATGTTAGCCTTGAAACTTAAGCTCATGGTGCACTAGTATATTTCTTACATTGACAGCTGTACAGTCAATGGCTACTATATGGGCACTAATAGAAATGTAGCCTTGTGTATGCACAGTAATCTTTCTCAAAGCTCTTGAGTGTAAATTAGGTCTTGCACCTTTCTAACATAATAAGGAAGAGAATCTTGCTGCCTCGGCCTCCGCAGCCCGACCTCCATTAGTTAAGATAGGATTATTAGTGCTAGCCCAAAGATTTATTCTAGGAACAAAATGGAAAATAAAACTTTTGTAACATGCCTTCAACAGGGACATATGGGGACAGAGGGAGCTTTTAAAATGTAAAAGTAGCAAGACATTCAGAGGTGTACACATCTATGGAGACGTCTAGCAAACACAATACACAGAAGAATATTGCTAATTATGTAGATCCTTATGTAAGAGGCTTTCCTAATTAACTATAAAACTAGATATTTATGTAGTATACTTATGTACTTCTCCTTTATAACGAGGATTACAAAATATAGGGACCTTTGTGATAATATTTTAAACCATGCTCTTTAGAATGTTAAGGTTTAGAAAATCTCACAATGTAAAGCTAATTATACCGTTGTAGCAAGGAGATAAGAGACAACTCGTCTAAATATAGTATACTGCACTAAAAAAAGAAGACATATATAGGAACAAAACTTAATATGGGAAACCATTTTACAGCATACAAATGACTCAGACTATAAATAGTCATCTTGCAAGTATGTTAAAAAGTCCACTAAACTGAGCTGCAGTGCAAGTCATTCTATGGATTCAAACAGCAAATTGTATAAAACAGGATTTGATCCATTAACATTCTAGCGACAGAACTTTCTAACATTTATATAATATTTAGTGAAAGGGAGTTCTGATACAGTGCTTCATGCATGAATAGTACTAGCCTGCTCCAGAGTGGGACAGTCAGCAACAATCAGATCATGAAGCGTGGGGAGCATGTTGGAGGCACTGAAAAAAGGTGGAGCTAATAAATGAATAAACATAAGTCCGTCCAGCAGAAGTGTTGTCCTTATGTGTCAAATTAAATATGATGGTATCAGCAGGTGTCTCATGGGTTACAATTCGGTAGGAGAGAATCGTAAGTAAATGGGGAATTTATCTCCCGCCTACTGTAAGAAGCCCCGCTGTCCTAGCCAACGCCGACTGCGTTATGGAGACAGTAGCAGTGTAGCCACATGTGTTTATAGTTTATACCCAGTTACTGTACTCATTGACCCAATGTGATTCAGTGTCTTAGTTTGGAGATCCGGTAAGGCCAATGTTACAAGTTCCTGCGTTGAAAGATCTGTACTGTGGCCCTTATCTGTTGAATGGTCAGGGACAGCAGAGCTCACAGTGGCCTCCTCAACTTCCCCACCATAATCTTGTTGCAAATTTCTTTTGTTCATCTGTCGCTGCTGGTCTAGGTTGTTGGCAGTAGTCCGTGGGGCATCTGCACTCTGCTCTGACATAGATTTAGCTGATTCAGCCCTCTCCCAAACCGTCTGTCTAACCTTAGGTTTCAAAGCTGGAACGGCTCCTGGGGTTGCCCGAACAATGCACTGTGTGTCTGCACTTGCAGTTCCTCCGCGTGCTCATCTCAAGGTGCAGAAAATGGTTGCGTAGCAGGCTTTGTAGCATATCCAGAAAGGTATAGCTTAGAAGTGCCATTGTATTTGTATCTCATTTCTCACTTTACAGGATCTTGAAAATGGATGCTCTACGGAACAGCCGCAGAAGGGCCCCACTTAAGAAACGAAATTACGCTAGCTTCAGATGTCTTCTAGATTCCGGGCTTCACATTTAGGGTCCTTGAGCCTCTGTCCATACAGTGCTTTAAAAACTGGACTGATTTGAGCGGTCAATTGTATACTTAAGAGTAGTAAGTAGCTAGAGCTATGTTAACATGCAACCACTCCGTTTCAGTGTTGGCTCCACCCCACCCCCCAATCAAACATATTTTTAAAAAAATCTTTATGGTTTGGTTGTAACATCTTGTGTTCTTCTGATATTGTAACTCTTATGTATGTTACTATGTTTTGAAATCTCAGATGTTCACAAAATATGTAGTCACATATGCTATTTATTTTGTAGTCTGGTAGTTGAAGTGTTAGTAAACAAATTATTGTGCTATGTAATTGTATATATATATATATATATATATATATATATATATATATATATATATATATAATAGTATTTTTTTTTATTTTCCTTACCAGAAGACTCCAAGGGGGGCATCTCCACCTTCTGGTTAGAAACCACATAAATTACAAGCTCTAATAGATAGAATAAGGTTGCTTACAATTTTAAAATAATATTATTTTCTAAATAAGAAATGTAATCATATTTTAATTGTGGGAATGTTTCTTTTGATTGTCACAACCCTTTATTTCAAAAATAGATTGGTAGATTTGTCTTTTTCTAATAATGTATACAGTGTACCTTAGTCAGCCAGAGAAATGCAAGTGAATAACATTTTGTTTTTGTGACAAAAAGAGATTTGTAAGGGACACATTTTGAATACGTTTCAGTGCTAGCTATTGAAATTATGTCAAGAACTGTTATGTACTCTGTGAGCTTGCATGTACAAGGGTATCCTCAGATGAAGCTAATTTGTCTATAAATGGAATTTTTTTAAATGTATTAATGAATGATATGTATGTGTATATAAAAACGTTTTAATACAAAAAAAATAATATGAATGTACTTGTTGGAAACTAATTTTTCTAGAAAAAAAAAAAGTATTCATACAACTAAAGTCAATGTAATAGATTGGGAAACATCACAATATTGAAATAAGTTTAGTGTTTTTGTTTTCCGTCACATCTAAGAGTAACAAGAATGAGAGTGTACACCAAATGTAAAAGATTAATGTATATTAATTTTCACATGCATGCTCAGTCCATGAGAATGGTTTTGCTTATGCAAACTTAAAATCAAAGGGATTCTTAAGTGATATGAGCGTCACTGGGGCGTGTCTCATGTATTCATTTAAATAAATTACTATTTAAATTACCATATGCTCCAAGCAACTTAGGCTCTCTAAATAAGTGGTGTATGTCAAATGTTGGAGCATGGTTCCTACTTTAAGGGACAGTATACACCAATTTTCATTTAACTGCATGTAATAGACATTAGTATAGAGAAGAATATGCACAGATACTGATCTAAAAATCCAGTATAAA
Organism: Bombina bombina; assembly: GCF_027579735.1. Classification (NCBI taxonomy): domain Eukaryota; kingdom Metazoa; phylum Chordata; class Amphibia; order Anura; family Bombinatoridae; genus Bombina; species Bombina bombina. Next base: position 467,097,121 of record NC_069502.1, on the reverse strand, counting down.
ACCTTTTAAAAGCATACTTAGAAGCTCCCAGTTTAGGACTGTTGATGAGCTTAGGCTGGGACACCCACTGAGAAGGGCTTAGAGCATAACCTCTTCCCTTACCCCTTCTCTGGATATGAAAAGACCCATTATACAAACAGAAGCAATCTGACGCCTGTATACATCAGTATACATCTTAAACTTTGGGGCTTGGTTAGGAGTCTGAAATTCAGCACATTATTTAAGAATAAGAAAAACTATACATGTTTACAAAAACACCCCCAGATGGCCTATATAGATGGATCACCTAAAAAACATTTATGCAAAGAAAAATCTAATGAGCAATGTTCCTTTAACTACAAATCAAATGGGGGGTGGAGCTAGCACCTGAGCAGTAAAGACGTGTTTGAGGAGAGCTCCCAAATTTAAACTTACAAACTGCTCAAAATTACATTTTATATATCTCAAATACCCAAATTTTATTGTCTAATAGCCTCATAAAGGCGATCCCTGAGAGAGAGTGTCCCCTGCGAGACTTTGGATTACTATTCACTGTCCCCCACCGAACCGCAATAGAGAGAGAGGAAAAGCTGTGAGCGGACGGCTAGATTTCTCTGGGGTAGCACTTGTCACTTACCGGCAGTTCACCAGAACCACTCCGGAGGGTTGGGGCTCCGCTCCGGAGGTGAGCAGTGGTCTGAAAGACGAAGCAGGGCTAAGTGTCTGGCTCTGAGAGACACTTGAGGCGGTGAAACATCACGGCAAGGCCATTGAGACCGGGGACACCACACACTAAGATATCCCCCCAACCAAAGCAATCAAAGATACCTGCAGACCTCCCTTCATCCGGCAACCCGCAGATACTTAGGGAGGGGTTGAGAAGAGCCCTTCTCATCGGGAGCAGACAGTTCCGTTCGTTGGCACGAAAATCAGCCAGTTTTGCGGCCTTCCCCAGCACTCAGTGGTTTGACCAGCTGCAGCAGGAGCAGAAAACGGTGACCTCATCCTGTCGTCCTTCTTGCTGGTGGTAAGAGACTCTCCTTGGTCCTCCTCCCCTCACACATCCCTAAACAGCAGCTGCAGACCGCTAACACCGCCTGAGCATTATACCGCGTGGCATTAAGGCTAAAGAGACTGTAAGCAGAAGGTCCACGTGGGGGGCTCAGACGGGCTAAATTACAGTAAGACCGGGGTGGTTTTTAGACACCCAAGCTACCACATACACAGGGAGTGGGAACCCGGAAAATCACAGGGGGCTATATATTTGAGACAAAGTGATCCTGAGCAATAACTTTACTCATACACAGGACACTTTCTCAGGGAGTGAGCATAACAGGGACAATAAAAGTAAGTGCATAGGTGCACAGAAACAAGCACAATACACTGAGGTTCGATCCTGACTAACAGTCTGGCTAGGGGGGGGGGGGGGGGGGGAATAAACTCTTTTTAAAAAAAAACCTTCCTAATTAAAGAACTTGCTGGGCTCTGTGGGGTAAATTTCCCCTTACACATCAAAGATATAACTTCAGAGGCAATATACACAACTGAGTCCCACAGCACAGCCTAATAGTACTTGGACTGCAGAAACCCTCAGTGCCTTCTCTCCCCCTCCTTTCCTGTCATCCTAAACAAGTGGCAGGTCCATTATACCCCCTATACCCTTTCCCGTGATCGTCCTGGTTGAGGGCAACTACCCTGGGGAGAAAGGACTCTCTCTGAAAGCAAGTCCTCTGGAGGGGGAACTGGAGGAAAAGCCACAACAGTTTTTAAAGCTATCTTTCATACTAGACTTTATAAATTAAAGGAGCTACAGGGCTGCACTTCTCTCATTGTATGTGCTTTAATCATTGACATGTAATCTATAGGATAGGCCTCATAAGAGAGGGTCCATCTAGCACAGTAATGCAGGGGAAGAAGATAAGCCCTATGAATCTATGAGATATTAACATTCATTTGTCCTCCACAACACTGCTACATTGCCACAAGTAAAGGTCCTGATAATCAAGATACTAAATACGATCTCCCCTTAGGTGGGAATACATTACCCAACCCAACAGAATTGTACACGCCTCTTAGATAACACAATGTCTTCGAATGGAGAGTGGAAAAAAGGTGATAAACAGGTCTCTAAATCTTCTTACAGTAGCTTCCTTCGTTAAATCTTCACAACCAGCCAAACCCAATAAGGACATGGAGGAAGAGGAGGATTCGGACCTTGACTCCATACAACCACCAGAAGATAACAACCTACTAACTAAGGCAGACCTACAGACCTTAGTTTCAAAAAAAGACATCGCCGACAACTTCGAGAAACTATGGGAGAAAATCGACTCCATTCACTCATCGGTCACTAGCAGTCTCTCAGAGATTAAATCCGACCTAACAGATATGGGAAATAGGATAGACACGCTTGAAGACCAGAAAGATGCTATGGTTGAAAATGTGGATGAAATATCTAATATGGTCTCAACACAGCAACAACAGCTGCTAGAATTCCAGGATAAACTAGATGACCTGGAAAACAGGAGCAGAAGAAACAATCTCAGGCTGAAAGGAGTCCAAGAAGAAATAATAGGGGGAGAACTTCCAGCCTACCTAACACAGCTTTTCACTCAGATCACAAACTCTCCCTCGGACTATACCTTCCACGTCGAAAGAGCTCATAGAGCACTGAAAGCGAAACCGAAAACAAAGGCCTTCCTCCCAGAGATGGTCGTGATTAAAATGACCATTTTTTCCAGATAAAGAGAAAGATTCTCCAAGCTGCTAGAGAAACAACCCACTTTCAAATTCCAAGGGTAATGTGATTCAATTCTATCAGACTTGAGCCTTTCGGACCTTACAGAGACGAAGGCGCCCTAACGTCCCACTTACTTCCTTGCTGAGACAAAAGCAGATACCATACAGATGGGGGCTTCCCCTTCGCATTACTTATAACAAAAGACACTAAAGTAATAACTATTAAGGAACCAGAAGATATCCCCGAAGTATGTGAGGTGCTAGGTCTGGAAACCCCCTCACTACCTGAGAGAGAATCAACCCTGACATCTAAACCACCATCTATGCGGACAGAGGGACCAATCTAAGTGGCACACATAAAAATACAAGGAAAAGGGAGGACTAAGGAAGTTAGAAGAGAAAGAACTTTGACTATTATCTCAGCTCTCAACCTAAGAGACAAGGAGTTTTGAAGCAAAACAATTAAAAAACAAGAGTCCGAAAGCAAGACTTCTTCTGGGTATCTCCTGCAACAAGATACCTAGTGGCAGAAATAGGCTGACAGAATGATGCAGGCTATGTATCATTCATGCTTGACATTTTCAAAGTTACAAGAAAAGTTCTACACAGTTGCATATCCTTGAGAAGCGAGGTGTTATGCTAATGTTACTGTTTCAGGTCTATTATTTAGCAACATCTTCCCTCTCTTTTTCCTTAATTAATAAGATAAAACTGATATGTCTAGATGGGCCCTCCCAGCCCTTCCCTCTAATCAAGGGATAAACAGGGAACTTGCAACAGGTTAACAAGTTCTTTATATAAAGATGTTCAATCCCAAAGTTAGGGATGAAGTTTTGGTTATAACCCCCAATAATTGATTTGTTTCCCCCCCTTGTTTTTTCTCTCCTTCTAGCGACACCTCCACGGCGCACTTCCTGTGAACCCCAGGCTTCGAAGGCAAAGCATCACTACTAGTAGACCTTTTCATCTGAAGGTAATCACTGTTACACACGACACTTTCAGAGCACAGATATGGGACAGGGGGAAATTATTATGCCTACTAATATACATGTAGTTTCACACAATGTCAGAGGGCTCAATACTGACAAACAAAAGAAAGGTAGCTATGTCCCAATATACACGACTAAAGGCCAATATTTGGTTTCTTCAGGAAACACACTTCCGTAATACCAATATCCCAAAATACTGGTCAAAACATTTTCCATGCCACTGCGACCACAAAAAAAGGGGAGTTTCAATCCTTATACACTCCGCTGTGAACTTTACTCACCAAAGCACCACGGCAGACCCAGAGGGTCGATACTTAATAGTCAGAGGAAGGATGCTAGAGACTGAGGTTACATTATGTAACATTTACGCCCCCAACGAAAACCAACATGAGTTTCTTCAGACACATTTCCAATCTCTTTAACCCAGATGTCCCCAAACTAAAATTATACTAGCGGGAGATTTTATATATCTATGGGCCCCACTGGTAGGAACTAAACATAGCCCCCTATCCAACAAACAACATAGACATAATAGACTAGTCAAGTCGATACAGGATTCCCTAACACCACACTCCTTGATGGACTCTTGCACACGCTATATACGAGCGACAAAATGACACCCACGTTTTTACTCACGGCTCATAAAACATATACACGATTTGGATTACATCTATGTCAGTCAGGCGCATCCACCCTTGCTGCAGGAACTCAGCTATCCACACTTGTGTGTGGCAGACCACTCTATTCTGTTATTAGAGTTTAAGTGGGGTTGAACGATAGCAATAGAAAAAGATCATGGACTTTGACCCGACTCTTATAAAAACCCACAGAGATATGACAAAATTCTGCAGTCGCTGGTGGGAGTTCTGGGGGAATAATATAAGACACCACAAATAACCCTATAAAACACATGGGCAGCACACAAGGCTGTGATTAGGGGACACTGATACAAGAGAAAGCCAGATTAAATCGCCAAAATAGACATCTATCAGAACAGCTACAAGAGGAAATAGAAACTCTAGAAAGACAACACAGATTAACAGGGAAAAAGACAACATTGCAGACCCTTCAAACCAAAAAAACCATGCTAGCAAAAATCTTAAACTCCCAGGCTGCAAGAGAAATTCAAAAATTAAAGGCACACTTTTCATCTACGCCAACAAACCAGATAAATTCATGGCTCACAAGATTAGGGAAAGAGGCAAGGCTACCTTCATTCCTGCGATAGAAACAGAACAGGGAACACTAACTTCGGACCCACAAGTTATAGTTGACACATTCGCCACCTTCTATAGCAAATTGTAACGACGGGAAAAAAATCTTACATAATACGGAGACAAATAAACACACCGAATCATTCCTTGCAAATAGCCCATTAAAAGTTCTCACTAAAGAACAAAAGGATACTCTAAATGCCCCAATCACTGCCTTGGAAGTGGTGAAAGCAGTAAAAGACCTTAAACCTGGTAAAGCAGCAGGCCCCGACGGGTTTCACGGGGAGAATATTATAAACTGTTTCGCGGCACTTTAATTCCCACACCTAACCAAATTCTGTAACTATATATTAGAAGGGAATTCTATCCCGAATGAGCTGCTGCTAGCCAAAATAGTGGTGATCCCCAAGCCCGAAAGAGATCATAAAAGATGTAAAAACTATCGCCCAATCTCATTAATAAATCAGGATCTGAAATTGTTTACTAAGATATTAGCAAATCATCTTAAGGAGATTTTCCCTAGTTTAGTCCACCCAGACCAAGTAGGATTCATTAAAGATAGGGAAGCCCCAGACAACCTACGTAGAATTACTAATATTATTTACCATCTAGAAAGACAGAGGACACCTTCTCTGCTATTATCGCTGGACGCGGAGAAGGCGTTCGATAGGAATTGACTGGAGTTCATGACCAAGGTTTTACTGAGAATGGGATTTGAGGGCACCTTTATGACAGCTATTCAAGCTATTTACTCGCAACCCCAAGCTCAGGTGACCGCGGGAGGATACAGATCCGCTATATTCCCCATACTTAACGGCACGAGGCAGGGGTGTCCCCTGTCGCCCCTGCTTTTTGCGCTCTGCATTGAACCTTTAGCAGCAAGAATTAGAACACACCCAGACATAGAGGGAGTTAAGGTATCACAATCAGAATATAAACTGACCCTATTCGCAGACGACATCCTACTGACCATTACAAAACCTCTCATCTCCCTACCCAACTTATACGCAGTATTGGCATCCTTTTCGACCATCTCAGGTTACAAAATTAATTCGGACAAATGTGAGGTTCTCCCTATTGCTATTCCTCACCAGACTAAGAAGTTACTGGAGCTAAACTTTGATTTTCGATGGGTTAAGCACACACTTAAATACCTAGGGATTAATCTTTCACAACAAACACAACACCTATATAAATACAACTACCCACCTCTGTTTCAAAAAATCAGACGAGATATAGCAAAATGGCGTAAATATAACTTCTCTTGGATGGGAAGACTGGCTGCGGTCAAAATGACCATTTTACCTCGATTGCTCTACCTATTTAGAGCACTGCCAATAAAGATTATCAATGCAGATATCGAAAGACTACAGACAGATCTCTCAGCCTTCATAAGAGGTTCTAAAATGGTGAGGATTTCTAGACACCTAGTACATAGGCATAGATCATTGGGGGGGGTCGGGGGACCTAATTTAATGGACTACTATAGAACAGCAAGATTAGCACTAGATGCAGTGTTACTAAAGAGAGAGGGAGAAGTTGTTTGGACTAACCTAGAGGCGGAATTAGAGGGGAGGATGTACCCAGATTCCATTTTGTGGGCCACACAGCAGAATAAGGTTGACAAATGTCATTCAGATACACATACCAGAGACCTTACCATTAAATTATGGTCAACAACTAGGAAAAGAAAAGACATCTTCCCTAAAAACTCATTGCTGACGCCAATTAGATACCTATTGCAGGGAGATACACATAAATACCTAGAAAAGTGGGAAAACAAAGGTCTCTATAGGGTAGCGGACATAATAGAGAAGAGTGCACTGATACCTTTCACTAACCTACAAGAGAAGATCGCCCCCCTCAAACTACACTGGTTCATATATTTACAGCTGCAATCTTCTCTCCGAGAGTTCCTCAAAAATGCGCCTAGTAAGGTGTCCACACCGTTAGAAATTTCTAGTGTTTGCCCACATAGACCCAAACACTCAATATCCAAGCTATATGTAACTATCCAATCCCCCCCATCTGAACCCAAAACACAAGTGATGCTTGCATGGGAGAGGGAGCTGGATATAGTAAAACACAAACAGGAGTGGGAGATAATATTTCAATCGGGAGATAAGTGCTTAATAAGCATTGATTTGAAAGAGAACACGCTAAAAACAGCCTTCAGGTGGTATCTGACCCCAGTTAGGTCGGCACACTTCAAGCCTCAAGGGAGTAATTTGTGCTACAGGGGATGTGGACAGTAAGGTACATATAAACATATGTGGTGGGATTGTATAGCTGTGCAAGAAATATGGAGTAAACTATCTTCGTTTATAGGCCAGATGATAGATGAGGAGGTGACTCTTACCATACAACAAGCACTACTACATGAACCCATAGAAACTTATCATAGGCATCTGAATACCTTCATTAGAATCCTATGCACAGTCACAAGAATATGTATCGCGAGATACTGGAAGATAGGTGCACCGACATGGACAGAAATATATAATAAATACAATTCACCTACACCATGTACGAGGAAGCAGCAGGAATTCTTAATAATAGAGAAACAGTACAAAAGGTATGGCTATACTGGATAGGCAGACCAGAACAAACGTCTAAAGTCTGAAACTCACATGAGCTGATACGGGGTTGGCGGGGGGTGCGCCGTGGGGAAGAAGTGTCTCCAATCCCCAGGTACTGTACTACTCTTAAAAAGAGACACTGTTGTATATATAAAGGAAGGAGAAATTGTTTGGTTTGTTTATAGTTGCTACTTTCCTAAGTGACTTTATTATGTTTGATATGAACACTACTCATCCCACATTTAAGTGACCTACATTTCCGGTTATTTAAGATAGATCAAGATCAAGGGGTAAACTTGCTAAGGAATGATAGCCCAAGTTAGTAATTTGCACTCTGTAAGGTGGAAAGGTATACAGGTGGGCATAAGGATAATTGAAGGGCCCCGAATACTTATATGTCAGAAGGGATGAGAATGTCATGGTAAGGATGAAAGTACTTCTTTCTTTGTATGTATTTTGCAAAAATCTTCAATAAAAAGTATTTTAAAATAAATACAAATCAAACAAAGGCAGGGGGGCAAAACCGTAAAAAGTAACCTTTATTAGTGAGTCAGATTAAAAACAAAAGTGAGCTGGCAGCTCACAACGACAAATAGTAGTTTTTAATAGAGGCAAAAAATGCAGACATGTTTTGTGTGGGGCTACCACACTTGCTCACTGCTTACTGATGCCTCAGCTGAAACCTCTATTTAAAGAGGCCGAAACCAATTACCTACAAAGTTAATTACACACAGTTGGTTAAAAACAACTTACTCAAATGTTAACTACTACTTGTCCAATAAATTATACACTAAAATAGTGTTTGCCATAGTGTTTAGACATGTTACCTCTCTCAAAACATAAGTGAAGAAATACTAAAAAGTATATCAATGCGTGAAGATAAATGTACCTAAGGATCTATATATTTATTTATTTATTTAAAGTCTTATGCCTAGATTACAAGTTTTGTTGGTAATGCTGTGCGGTGCTAACAAGCAGTTTTTCCTCACCGCTCACCTACAGACAATGCTGGTATTACGGGTTTTTATAAACCTGTTGTTATCCGCAAAAAAGTGGGAGTAGAGCAAAATTTAGTTCCACATCTCACCTCAATACCAGCGCTGCTTACGGTAGCAGTGAGCTGGCAAAACGTGCTCATGCACGATTTCCCCATAGGAATCAATGGGAGAGAGCCGGCTGAAAAAAAAACCTAATACCTGCAAACAAAGCAGCGTAAAGCTCCTAACGCAGCCCCATTGATTCCTATGGGGAAACACTTTTTATGTCTACACCTAACACCTTAACATGAACCCTGAGTCCAAACACCCCTAATCTTACACTTATTAACCATTAATCTGCCGCCCCTGACATCGCCGCAACCTACATTATATTATTAACCCCTAATCTGCCGCTCCGGACACCGCCGCCACCTGCATTATACTTATGAACCCCTAATCTGCCGCCCCCAACATTGCCGACACCCTACATTATATTTATTAACCCCTAATCTGCCGCCCCCAATGTCGCTGCAACCTAACTACTCATTTATTAACCTCCTATCTGCCGCCCCCAACGTCGCCGCACTATATTAAAGTTATTAACCCCTAAATTCTAAGTCTAACCCTAACACCCCCTAACTTTTATATAATTTAAATAAATCTAAATAAACTAACTATCATTAACTAAATATTATTCTATTAAAAACTTAATACTTACCTATAAAATAAACCCTAAGCTAGCTACAATATAACTAATAGTTACATTGTAGCTAGCTTAGGATTTATTTTTATTTTACAGGCAACTTGTATTTATTTTAACTAGGTAGAATAGTTATTAAATAGTTAATAACTATTTAATAGCTACCTAGTTAAAATAAAGACAAATATACCTGTAACATAAAACCTAACCTATTGTTACAATTACACCTAACACTACACTATAATTAAATTAATTCCCTAAACTAAATACAATTAAATGCAATTAATACAATTATCTAATTGGATCAGCCAATAGGATTGAATTTCAATCCTATGGCTGATTGCATCAGCCAATAGGATTTTTTCTACCTTATATTCCGATTGGCTGATAGAATTCTATCAGCCAATCGGAATTCAAGGGACGCCATCTTGGATGACGTCATTTAAAGGAAACTTCACTCTTCAGTTGGACTTCGTTTGAAAGAGGATGCTCCGCGTCGGATGTCTTGAAGATGGACCTGCTCCGCGCCGGATCGATGAAGATAGAAGATGCCGCCTGGATGAAGACTTCTGCCCGTCTGGAGATCTCTTCTTCCCGGCTTCGATGAAGACTTCTGCCCGTCTGGAGAACCATTTTCTGCTGGCTTTGTTGAGGACTTCGGCCCGGGTTGGGTGAAGACTTCTGAAGGTAGGGTGATCTTCAAGGGTTAGTGTTAGGTTTAATTAAGGGGGGTATTGGGTGGGTTTTAGAGTAGGGTTGGGTGTGTGTGGGTGGTGGGTTTTAATGTTGGGGGGGTATTGTACTTTTTCCCAGGTTAAAAGAGCTGATTTAAATTGGGGCAATGCCCCGCAAAAGGCCCTTTTAAAGGGCTATTTGTAATTTAGTATAGGGTTAGGGCTTTTTATTATTTTGGGGGCGCTTTTTTATTTTTTCGTACTTTAGATAATTTTTTTAAAATTGTATTTAATTGTATTTAGTTTTAGGTAATTAATGTCATTATAGTGTAGTGTTAGGTGTAATTGTAACTTAGGTTAGGATTTATTTTACAGGTAAATTTGAATTTATTTTAACTAGGTAGCTATTAAATAGTTAATAACTATTTAATAACTATTGTACCTAGTTAAAATAAATACAAAGTTGCCTGTAAAATAAAAATAAACCCTAAGATAGCTCAAATGTAACTATTAGTTATATTGTAGCTATCTTAGGGTTTATTTTATAGGTAAGTATTTAGTTTTAATAGGAATAATTTAGTGAATTGTAGTAATTTTATTTAGATTTATTTAAATTATATTTAAGTTAGGGGATGTTAGGGTTTAGACTTATATTTAGGGGTTAATACATTTTAATATAGTTGTGGTGACGTTGGGGACGGCAGATTAGGGGTTAATAAATGTAGGTAGGTGTCGGCGATGTTAGGGACGGCAGATTAGGGGCTAAAAAAATTAACTAGTGTTTGCGATGCGGGGAGTGGTGGCGGTTTAGGGGTTAATATATTTTTTATAGTGGCGGCGATATCCGGTTAGGCAGATTAGGGGTTTAAATATTTTTTTTAGTGTTTGCAATGTGGGGGGGGGGGGGGCTCGGTTTAGGGGTTAATAGGTAGTTTATGGGTATTAGTGTACTTTTTAGCACATACGTTAAGAGCTTTATACTACTGCGTTAGCCCATAAAACTCTTAACTACTGGCATTTAATTGCGGTATCAGTCTTGACAGGGAGAGGCTGTACCGCTCACTTTTTGGAAGACCTCATAATACCGGCGTTATTTGCAAGTCCATGAAAATATAGGATACGCAATTGACGTTAAGTGGATTTGCAGGGATTTTCGAGTCTGACCAAAAAAGTGAGCGGTGAGCCTGTCATTTCAAGACTCGTAATACCAGCGGGCGGTTAAAAAGCAGCGTAGGGACCTTTTAACGCAAGACTCGTAATCTAGGTGTTATTCTTTATATGCTCTTCATCCATATTACTTATTTTATAAAATACTAGTGTGTATATCATATTATACAACGTAACCTATTGAAATCACAGGTAATCTAAGCTACAGATATGTGTCTATTTGAGGTACACATAATGAATCATGTGGAGCTAATATAATGAGATTAACATCGCTTTCCATATTAGAGGCTACCCAGACAAACTTCTGAATAATACTAAAAAGGAGGTAGATCTGATTTCAAGGGAAAATCTATTGCAGTACAAAAACAAAAAAAGAGACACACAAACAAATGTTGAGGATAAAATCATCTTTAGCACCCCTATAGTTTGGAATTCAAAAAGGTCTGTAACATTATCAAACAATGCCTACCAATCTTGGCTGGAGAACCTTAGTTTAGAATATATAGCTACGGGGGGTTGTAAATGTGTAGCATAAAACGAGAAAACTATTGGTAATATTCTAGCTCCCTCTGACCTTCATAGCTAGAAAACACAAAAACGTGGTTACCCAACAGACTGGGCTTTTATAAACGCAGGGCCAATCGATGTAAGGCTTGTACTTATGTTAAGGAAGGGTCACATTTTTCTTCCACTATAACAAAGAAATCATTTGAAATCAGATTTAAATTAAAGTCTACACATGTAATTTATCTCTTAACCTGTAGGGGTGCCAAATTCAATACGTTGGAAAGACAAAACGCTTTTTTGAAAGACAGGGCACTCGAACATATTAGGGACATTGAAACACCAGAAATATTTACCCCTGTGGCTAGACATTTCAAAAAATATACATTTAGGTGATGCTTCACTCCTTTCAATTCAGGCTATAGATCATGTTCCGGTACACAAAAGAGGAGGGGATAGAGAGTACAATCTGAATTATAAAAGAAGCTAAATGGATTTTTTATCTAACACTAGACATCCCCAGGGGGATAAAATATGGAAAGCAATGTTAATCTCTTTATTTAGCTCCAACATGATTCATTATGTTGTACCTCAAATAGACACATATCCCTAGCATAGCTTACCTGTGATTTCAATAGGTAACGTTGTATATAATATAATATTTTGTATAATATGGGTGGAAGAGTATATAAAGAATAAGACTTTAAATAAATAATATATAGATCTTTAGGTACATTTATCTTCACGCATTTATATACTTTTTAGTATTTCTTCACTTATGTTTTGAGAGAGGTAACATGTCTAAACACTATGGCAAACACTATTTTAGTGTATAATTTATTGGACAAGTAGTAGTTGACATTTGAGTAAGTTGTTTTTAACCAACTGTGAGTAATTTACTTTTTAGATAATTGGTTTCTGCCTCTTTAAATAGAGGTTTCAGCTGAGGCATCAGTAGCAGTGAGCAAGTGTGGTAGCCCCACACGAAAACATGTCTGCATTTTTTGCCTCTTTTAAAACTACTATTTGTCGTTGTGAGCTGCGAGCTAACTTTTGTTTTTAAGCTGACTCACTAATAAAGGTTACTTTTTAAGGTTTTGGCCCCCCGGCACATTCTTTATTTATTCTCTCATCACCTTGTGATGCCCGGAAGCCTTTGTTTGATTCCTGTTACTTTGACGCTGTGACGTAGGTGTCTGCTGGATCTGAGGCTCCCAGGAAGTGTGGAGGAGCTTGAAGAGCAAGGAGGACCGGTGCTTTGCCAAAGACACGCTGCCCTGAACACGAGTTCCCCGGAGGCTGGTGAGCCACCACTGTATTTTTTTTGTATGCTTCCTTTAAATACATGTTAGAACCACCATTTGCATGTATTAGATGCATTTTTTCTAATACATGTTTTTTTACAAATGTTTTTGGTGTAAACTAAAATACAAACTATTGTTTTAATGGCTAAATTTTATTGGTCTTAAAAGATTTAAAAAATGCTATACCAGCCTCTGAAGCTGTGGTTCTGGAGGACAACCCACACCCACTTAACTTCTGTATCAGCTAGACTAGACAATCGAGAATTTGGGGCCTATTTACCAATGTGCGAGACGGACATGTTAGGAAGTAGCGTATCATGTTCACTGCACAATCGTGGCACATCGATAAATGTCGACAGCATACGCTGTCTACATTTATCATTGCACCAGCGTTCTTGTAAACTGCTGGTGCAATGGCGCCCCCTGCAGATTAGCAACCAATCGTCAGCTAGCAGGGGGTGTCAATCACCCAATCGTATTCGATCGGGTTGATTTCTGTCCCCTGCCTCAGAGCAGGCAGACAAGTTAGGAGCAGCGGTCCGATGGAGCTTGATAAATATGCCCCTAAATACTATAATGCTAGCCTTATAGGGGCTCGCAGGAAACATGGGGCATCAAGCTCTATACGGAGGCTTGATAAATATGCCCTTATGTGTTAACTTACGGCAAGATTACGAGTTTTGCGTTATAATCGGCTCAGTACTAACTGCAAGTTATTTCCACGCCTCACCATGCCTATAGCACGGGCTATTACAGGTTTGCAAAAACACGGCGTTAGCAGCAATATGGCAGCGTTGAGCTCCATAATGCACACAAATAGCAGCATTGCTTTGAGCTGGTTTTACGTGCTCGTGCACGATTTCCCCATAGACATCTATGGGAGAGCTGGCTAAAAAGAGCCTAAGCACCTGCAATAAAGGAGCGTAAAGCTCTGTAACGCAGCCCCATTGATTCCTATGGGGAAAGAAAATTTATGTTTAAACCTAACACCCTAACATAAACCCCCTGTCTAAACACCCCTAATCTGCCGCCCTCAAAATCCGCTGACACCTACATTACACTTATTAACCCCTAATCTGCCGCCCCCGACACCCCCGCCACCTACCTACACTTATTAACCCATAATCTGACGCCCCAATGTCGTTGATTCTACCTACACTTATTAACCTCTAATCTGCCGCCCCCAACGTCGCCGCCACTATACTAAAGTTATTAACTCCTAAACCTAACCCTAAGTCTAACCCTAACACCCACTAACTTTACATAATAAAATAAATATAAATAAAAATTACAAGTAATACATAAATAATTCCTATTTAAAACTAAATACTTACCTGTAAAATAAACCCTAAGCTAGCTACAATATAACTAATAGTTATATTGTAGCTAGCTTAGGTTTTATTTTTATTTCACAGCTAAGTTTGTATTTATTTTAACTAGGTAGACTAGTTAGTAAATAGTTATTTACTATTTACTAACTACCTAGTTAAAATAAATACAAATTTACCTGTAAAATAAAACCTAACCTGTCTTACACTAACACCTAACATTACACTACAATTAAATAAATTACATTCATTAAATACAATTAACTAAATTACAAAAAATAAACACTAAATTACACAAAATAAAAAAGAAATTAACAAATATTAAAACTAATTACACCTAATCGAATAGCCCTATTAAAATAATAAAGCCCCCCCCCCCAAAAAAAAAAACCCTATCCTAAACTAAACTGCCAATAGCCCTAAAAAGAAATCAGCTCTTAACCTGTAAAGAAAATACAAACAACCCCCCAACAGTAAAACTTACACACCCACACAACCAAACCCCCCAAATAAAATCCTATCTAAGAAACCTAAGTTCCCCATTGCCCTGAAAAGGGCATTTGGATGGGAATTGCCCTTAAAAGGGCATTTAGCTCTTTTCCATTGCCCAAACCTAATCTAAAAATAAAACCCACCCAATAAACCCTTAAAAAACCTAACACTAACCCCCGAAGATCCACTTACAGTTTTTGATGACTGGACATCCATCCTCATCAAGCCGGGAGAAGTCTTCAACCAAGTGGGCAGAAGTCCTCAACGTAGCCGGGAGAAGTCTTCATCCAAGCGGCAAGAAGTGGTCCTCCAGGCGGGCAGAGTCTTCATCCAGACGGCATCTTCTCACTTCATCCTTCTGATGCGGAGAGGCTCCATCTTCAAGACATCCGGCGCAGAGGCATCCTCTTCTGTCGACGGCTCTTGAAGAATGAAGGTTCCTTTAAGGGACGTCATCCAAGATGCGGGGTCCCTTGAATCTGATTGGCTGATAGAAATAAAGGGTTAAAAATCCTATTGGCTGATGCAATCAGCCAATCGGATTGAGCTTCAATCCCATTGGCTGATCCAATCAGCCAATAAGATTGAGCTTGCATTCTATTTGCTGTTCCAATCAGCCAAATAGAATGCAAGCTCAATCCTATTGGCTGATTGGATCTACAAGGCTGCACTTCTCTCATTTGTATGTGCTTTAATCATTGACATGTAATCTATAGGATAGCCTCATAAGAGAGGGTCCATCTAGCACAGTAATGCAGGGGAGAAGATAAGCCCTATGAATCTATGAGATATTAACATTCATTTGTCCTCCACAACACTGCTACATTGCCACAAGTTAAGGTCCTGATAATCAGATACTAAATACGACTCCCCTTAGGTGGGAATACATTACCCAACCCAACAGAATTGTACACGCCTCTTAATAACACAATGTCTTCGAGGAGAGTGAAAAAAAGGTGATAAACAGGTCTCTAAATCTTCTACAGTAATCTTCCTTCTTTAAATCTTCACAACAGCCAAACCCAATATGGACATGGAGGAAGAGGAGGATTCGGACCTTGACTCCATACAACCACCAGAAGATAACAACCTACTAACTAAGGCAGACCTACAGACCTTAGTTTCAAAAAAGACATCGCCGACAACTTCGAGAAACTATGGGAGAAAATCGACTCCATTCACTCCTCGGTCACTAGCAGTCTCTCAGAGATTAAATCCGACCTAACAGATATGGGAAATAGGATAGACACGCTTGAAGACCAGAAAGATGCTATGGTTGAAAATGTGGATGAAATATCTAATATGGTCTCAACACAGCAACAACAGCTGCTAGAATTCCAGGATAAACTAGATGACCTGGAAAACAGGAGCAGAAGAAACAATCTCAGGCTGGAAAGGAGTCCCAGAAGAAATAATAGGGGGGAGAACTTCCAGCCTACCTAACACAGCTTTTCACTCAGATCACAAACTCTCCCTCGGACTATACCTTCCACGTCGAAAGAGCTCATAGAGCACTGAAAGCGAAACCGAAAACAGGCCTTCCTCCCCAGAGAATGTCGTGATTAAAATGACCTTTTTTCCAGATAAAGAGAAGATTCTCCAAGCTGCTAGAAAACAACCCACTTTCAAATTCCAAGGTAATGTGATTCAATTCTATCAAGACTTGAGCCTTCGGACCTTACAGAGATGAAGCGCCCTACGTTCCACTTACTTCCTTGCTGAGACAAAAGCAGATACCATACAGATGGGGCTTCCCCTTCGCATTACTTATAACAAAAGACACTAAAGTAATAACTATTAAGGAACCAGAAGATATCCCCGAAGTATGTGAGGTGCTAGGTCTGGAAACCCCCTCACTACCTGAGAGAGAATCAACCCTGACATCTAAACCACCATCTATGCGGACAGAGGACCAATCTAAGTGGCACACATAAAAATACAAGAAAGGAGGACAAAGGAAGTTAGAGAGAAAGAACTTTAACTATTATCTCAGCTCTCAACCTTAAGAGACAAGGAGTTTTGAAGCAAAACAAATTAAAAAACAAGAGTCCGAAAGCAAGACTTCTTCTGGGTATCTCCTGCAACAAGATACCTAGGTGGCAGAAATAGCTGACAGAATGATGCAGGCTATGTATCATTCATGCTTGACATTTTCAAAGTTACAAGAAAAGTTCTACACAGTTGCATGATCCATGAGAAGCGTGGGTTATGCTAATGTTATTGTTTCAGGTCTATTATTTAGGCAACATCTTCCCTCTCTTTTCCTTAATTAATAAGATAAAACTGATATGTCTAGATGGGCCCTCCCAGCCCTTCCCTCTAATCAAGGGATAAACAGGGAACTTGCAACAGTTAACAAGTTCTTTATATAAAATGTTCAATCCCAAAGTTAGGGATGAAGTTTTGGTTATAACCCCCAATAATTGGATTTGTTTCCCCCCCTTGTTTTTTCTCCTTCTAGCGACACCTCCACGGCGCACTCCTGTGAACCCCAGGCTTCGAAGCAAAGCATCACTACTAGTAAGACTTTTTCATCTGAAGGTAATCACTGTTACACACGACACTTTCAGAGCACAGATATGGGACAGGGGAAATTATTATGCCTACTAATATACATGTAGTTTCACACAATGTCAGAGGGCTCAATACTGACAACAAAAGAAAGGTAGCTATGTCCCAATATACACGACTAAAGGCCAATATTTTGTTTCTTCAGGAAACACACTTCCTTAATACCAATATCCCAAAATACTGGTCAAAACATTTTCCATGCCACTGCGACCACAAAAAAAAAGGGGAGTTTCAATCCTTATACACTCCTCTGTGAACTTTACTCACCAAAGCACCACGGCAGACCCAGAGGGTCGATACTTAATAGTCAGAGGAAGGATGCTAGAGACTGAGGTTACATTATGTAACATTTACGCCCCCAACAAAAACCAACATGATTTCTTCAGACACATTTCCAATCTCTTAACCCAATGGTCCCAAACTAAAATTATACTAGCGGGAGATTTTAATATATCTATGGCCCCACTGGTAGGAACTAAACATATCCCCCTATCCAACAAACAACATAGACATAATAGACTAGTCAAGTCGATACAGGATTCCCTAACACCACACTCCTTGATGGACTCTTGGCACACGCTATACGGAGCGACAAATGACACCACGTTTTTACTCCACGGCTCATAAAACATATACACGATTGGATTACATCTATGTCAGTCAGGCGCTCCACCCGTTGCTGCAGAACTCAGCTATCCACACTTGTGTGTGGTCAGACCACTCTATTCTGTTATTAGAGTTAAGTGGGTTGAACGATAGCAATAGAAAAAGATCATGGACTTTTGACCCGACTCTTATAAAAAACCCACAGAGATATGACAAAATTCTGCAGTCGCTGGTGGAGTTCTGGGGAATAATATAGACACCACAAATAACCCTATAAACACATGGGCAGCACACAAGGCTGTGATTAGGGGACAACTGATACAAGAGAAAGCCAGATTAAATCGCCAAAATAGACATCTATCAGAACAGCTACAAGAGGAAATAGAAACTCTAGAAAGACAACACAGATTAACAGGGAAAAAGACAACATTGCAGACCCTTCAAACCAAAAAAACCATGCTAGCAAAAATCTTAAACTCCCAGGCTGCAAGAGAAATTCAAAAATTAAAGGCACACTATTTCATCTACGCCAACAAACCAGATAAATTCATGGCTCACAAGATTAGGGAAAGAGGCAAGGCTACCTTCATTCCTGCGATAGAAACAGAACAGGGAACACTAACTTCGGACCCACAAGTTATAGTTGACACATTCGCCACCTTCTATAGCAAATTGTACGACGGGAAAAAAATCTTACATAATACGGAGACAAATAAACACACCGAATCATTCCTTGCAAATAGCCCATTAAAAGTTCTCACTAAAGAACAAAAGGATACTCTAAATGCCCCAATCACTGCCTTGGAAGTGGTGAAAGCAGTAAAAGACCTTAAACCTGGTAAAGCAGCAGGCCCCGACGGTTTCACGGGAGAATATTATAACTGTTTCGCGGCACTTTAATTCCACACCTAACCAAATTCTGTAACTATATATTAGAAGGGAATTCTATCCCGAATGAGCTGCTGCTAGCCAAAATAGTGGTGATCCCCAAGCCCGAAAGAGATCATAAAAAGATGTAAAAACTATCGCCCAATCTCATTAATAAATCAGGATCTGAAATTGTTTACTAAGATATTAGCAAATCATCTTAAGGAGATTTTCCCTAGTTTAGTCCACCCAGACCAAGTAGGATTCATTAAAGATAGGGAAGCCCCAGACAACCTACGTAGAATTACTAATATTATTTACCATCTAGAAAGACAGAGGACACCTTCTCTGCTATTATCGCTGGACGCGGAGAAGGCGTTCGATAGAATTGACTGGAGGTTCATGACCAAGGTTTTTACTGAGAATGGGATTTGAGGGCACCTTTATGACAGCTATTCAAGCTATTTACTCGCAACCCCAAGCTCAGGTGACCGCGGGAGGATACAGATCCGCTATATTCCCCATACTTAACGGCACGAGGCAGGGGTGTCCCCTGTCGCCCCTGCTTTTTGCGCTCTGCATTGAACCTTTAGCAGCAAGAATTAGAACACACCCAGACATAGAGGGAGTTAAGGTATCACAATCAGAATATAAACTGACCCTATTCGCAGACGACATCCTACTGACCATTACAAAACCTCTCATCTCCCTACCCAACTTATACGCAGTATTGGCATCCTTTTTCGACCATCTCAGGTTACAAAATTAATTCGGACAAATGTGAGGTTCTCCCTATTGCTATTCCTCACCAGACTAAGAAGTTACTGGAGCTAAACTTTGATTTTCGATGGGTTAAGCACACACTTAAATACCTAGGGATTAATCTTTCACAACAAACACAACACCTATATAAATACAACTACCCACCTCTGTTTCAAAAAATCAGACGAGATATAGCAAAATGGCGTAAATATAACTTCTCTTGGATGGGAAGACTGGCTGCGGTCAAAATGACCATTTTACCTCGATTGCTCTACCTATTTAGAGCACTGCCAATAAAGATTATCAATGCAGATATCGAAAGACTACAGACAGATCTCTCAGCCTTCATAAGAGGTTCTAAAATGGTGAGGATTTTCTAGACACCTAGTACATAGGCATAGATCATTGGGGGGGGTCGGGGGACCTAATTTAATGGACTCTATAGAACAGCAAGATTAGCACTAGATGCAGTGTTACTAAAGAGAGAGGGAGAAGTTGTTTGGACTAACCTAGAGGCGGAATTAGAGGGAGGATGTACCCAGATTCCATTTTGTGGGCCACACAGCAGAATAAGGTTGACAAATGTCATTCAGATACACATACCAGAGACCTTTACCATTAAATTATGGTCAACAACTAGGAAAAGAAAAGACATCTTCCCTAAAAACTCATTGCTGACGCCAATTAGATACCTATTGCAGGGAGGATACACATAAATACCTAGAAAACTGGGAAAACAAAGGTCTCTATAGGGTAGCGGACATAATAGAGAAGAGTGCACTGATACCTTTCACTAACCTACAAGAGAAGATCGCCCCCCCTCAAACTACACTGGTTCATATATTTACAGCTGCAATCTTCTCTCCAAGAGTTCCTCAAAAATGCGCCTTAGTAAGGTGTCCACACCGTTAGAAATTTCTAGTGTTTTGCCCACATTGACCCAAACACTCAATATCCCAAGCTATATGTAACTATCCAATCCCCCCCATCTGAACCCAAAACACAAGTGATGCTTGCATGGAGAGGGAGCTGGATATAGTAAAACACAAACAGGAGTGGGAGATAATATTTCAATCGGGAGATAAGTGCTTAATAAGCGTTGATTTGAAAAGAGAACACGCTAAAAACAGCCTTCAGGTGGTATCTGACCCCAGTTAGGTCGGCACACCTTCAAGCCCTCAAGGGAGTAATTTTGTGCTACAGGGGATGTGGACAGTAAGGTACATATAAACATATGTGGTGGGATTGTATAGCTGTGCAAGAAATATGGAGTAAACTATCTTCGTTTATAGGCCAGATGATAGATGAGGAGGTGACTCTTACCATACAACAAGCACTACTACATGAACCCATAGAAACTTATCATAGGCATCTGAATACCTTCATTAGAATCCTATGCACAGTCACAAGAATATGTATCGCGAGATACTGGAAGATAGGTGCACCGACATGGACAGAGATATATAATAAAATACAATTCACCTCACCATGTACGAGGGAAGCAGCAGGAATTCTTAATAATAGAGAAACAGTACAAAAGGTATGGCTATACTGGATAGGCAGACCAGAACAAACGTCTAAAGTCTGAAACTCACATGAGCTGATACGGGGTTGGCGGGGGGTGCGCCGTGGGAAGAAGTGTCTCCAATCCCCAGGTACTGTACTACTCTAAAAAGAGCCACTGTTGTATATATAAAGGAAGGAGAAATTGTTTGGTTTGTTTATAGTTGCTACTTTCCTAAGTGGACTTTATTATGTTTGATATGAACACTACTCATCCCACATTTAAGTGACCTACATTTCCGGTTATTTAAGATAGATCAAGATCAAGGGGTAAACTTGCTAAGGAATGATAGCCCAAGTTAGTAATTTGCACTCTGTAAGGTGGAAAGGTATACAGGTGGGCATAAGGATAATTGAAGGGCCCCGAAATACTTATATGTCAGAAGGGATGAGAATGTCATGGTAAGGATGAAAGTACTTCTTCTTGTATGTATTTTGCAAAAATCTTCAATAAAAAGTATTTTAAAATAAATACAAATCAAACAAAGGCAGGGGGGCAAAACCGTAAAAAGTAACCTTTATTAGTGAGTCAGATTAAAAACAAAAGTGAGCTGGCAGCTCACAACGACAAATAGTAGTTTTTAATAGAGGCAAAAAATGCAGACATGTTTTGTGTGGGGCTACCACACTTGCTCACTGCTTACTGATGCCTCAGCTGAAACCTCTATTTAAAGAGGCCGAAACCAATTACCTACAAAGTTAATTACACACAGTTGGTTAAAAACAACTTACTCAAATGTTAACTACTACTTGTCCAATAAATTATACACTAAAATAGTGTTTGCCATAGTGTTTAGACATGTTACCTCTCTCAAAACATAAGTGAAGAAATACTAAAAAGTATATCAATGCGTGAAGATAAATGTACCTAAGGATCTATATATTTATTTATTTATTTAAAGTCTTACGCCTAGATTACAAGTTTTGTTGGTAATGCTGTGCGGTGCTAACAAGCAGTTTTCCCCTCACCGCTCACCTACAGACAATGCTGGTATTACGGGTTTTTATAAACCTGTTGTTATCCGCAAAAAAGTGGGAGTAGAGCAAAATTTAGTTCCACATCTCACCTCAATACCAGCGCTGCTTACGGTAGCAGTGAGCTGGCAAAACGTGCTCATGCACGATTTCCCCATAGGAATCAATGGGAGAGAGCCGGCTGAAAAAAAAACCTAATACCTGCAAACAAAGCAGCGTAAAGCTCCTAACGCAGCCCCATTGATTCCTATGGGGGAAACACTTTTTATGTCTACACCTAACACCTTAACATGAACCCTGAGTCCAAACACCCCTAATCTTACACTTATTAACCATTAATCTGCCGCCCCTGACATCGCCGCAACCTACATTATATTATTAACCCCTAATCTGCCGCTCCGGACACCGCCGCCACCTGCATTATACTTATGAACCCCTAATCTGCCGCCCCCAACATTGCCGACACCTACATTATATTTATTAACCCTAATCTGCCGCCCCCAATGTCGCCGCAACCTAACTACATTTATTAACCCCTAATCTGCCGCCCCCAACGTCGCCGCCACTATATTAAAGTTATTAACCCCTAAATCTAAGTCTAACCCTAACACCCCCCTAACTTTTATATAATTTAAATAAATCTAAATAAAATAACTATCATTAACTAAATTATTCCTATTTAAAACTTAATACTTACCTATAAAATAAACCCTAAGCTAGCTACAATATAACTAATAGTTACATTGTAGCTAGCTTAGGATTTATTTTTATTTTTACAGGCAACTTTGTATTTATTTTAACTAGGTATGAATAGTTATTAAATAGTTAATAACTATTTAATAACTACCTAGTTAAAATAAAGACAAATATACCTGTAAAATAAATCCTAACCTATGTTACAATTACACCTAACACTACACTATAATTAAATTAATTCCCTAAACTAAATACAATTAAATGCAATTAAATACAATTATCTAATTGGATCAGCCAATAGGATTGAATTTCAATCCTATTGGCTGATTGCATCAGCCAATAGGATTTTTTTCTACCTAATTCCGATTGGCTGATAGAATTCTATCAGCCAATCGGAATTCAAGGGACGCCATCTTGGATGACGTCATTTAAAGGAAACTTCATTCTTCAGTTGGACTTCGTTTGAAGAGGATGCTCCGCGTCGGATGTCTTGAAGATGGACCTGCTCCGCGCCGGATCGATGAAGATAGAAGATGCCGCCTGGATGAAGACTTCTGCCCGTCTGGAGGATCTCTTCCTTCCCGGCTTCGATGAAGACTTCTGCCGTCTGGAGAACCATTTCTGCTGGCTTTGTTGAGGACTTCGGCGCCGGTTGGGTGAAGACTTCTGAAGGTAGAGGTGATCTTCAAGGGGTTAGTGTTAGGTTTAATTAAGGGGGTATTGGGTGGGTTTTAGAGTAGGGTTGGGTGTGTGGGTGGTGGGTTTTAATGTTGGGGGGGGTATTGTACTTTTTCCAGGTAAAAGAGCTGATTAAATTGGGGCAATGCCCCGCAAAAGGCCCTTTTAAGGGCTATTTGTAATTTAGTATAGGGTAGGGCTTTTTATTATTTTGGGGGGCTTTTTTATTTTTTCGTACTTTAGATAATTTTTTTAAATTGTATTTAATTGTATTTAGTTTAGGTAATTAATGTCATTATAGTGTAGTGTTAGGTGTAATTGTAACTTAGGTTAGGATTTATTATTACAGGTAAATTTGAATTTATTTAACTAGGTAGCTATTAAATAGTTAATAACTATTTTAATAACTATTGTACCTAGTTAAAATAAATACAAAGTTGCCTGTAAAATAAAAATAAACCCTAAGATAGCTACAATGTAACTATTAGTTATATTGTAGCTATCTTAGGGTTTATTTTATAGGTAAGTATTTAGTTTTAAATAGGAATAATTTAGTGAATTGTAGTAATTTTATTTAGATTTATTTAAATTATATTTAAGTTAGGGGATGTTAGGGTTAGACTTATATTTAGGGGTTAATACATTTAATATAGTTGTGGTGACGTTGGGGGCGGCAGATTAGGGGTTAATAAATGTAGGTAGGTGTCGGCGATGTTAGGGACGGCAGATTAGGGGCTAAAAAAAATTAACTAGTGTTTGCGATGCGGGAGGGTGGCGGTTTAGGGGTTAATATATTTTTTATAGTGGCGGCGATATCCGGTTAGGCAGATTAGGGGTTAAATATTTTTTTTAGTGTTTGCAATGTGGGGGGGGGGGGGGCTCGGTTTAGGGGTTAAAAGGTAGTTTATGGGTATTAGTGTAATTTTTAGCACATTAGTTAAGAGCTTTATACTACTGCGTTAGCCCATAAAACTCTTAACTACTGGCTTTTAATTGCGGTATCAGTCTTGACAGGAGAGGCTGTACCGCTCACTTTTTGGAAGACTCATAATACCGGCGTTATGCAAGTCCCATTGAAAATATAGGATACGCAATTGACGTAAGTGGATTTGCAGGATTTTCGAGTCTGACCAAAAAAGTGAGCGGTGAGCCTGTCATTTCAAGACTCGTAATACCAGCGGGCGTTAAAAAGCAGCGTAGGGACCTTTTAACGCAAGACTCGTAATCTAGGTGTTATTCTTTATATGCTCTTCATCCATATTACTTATTTTAAAATACTAGTGTGTATATCATATTATACAACGTAACCTATTGAAATCACAGGTAATCTATGCTACAGATATGTGTCTATTTGAGGTACACATAATGAATCATGTGGAGCTAAATAAAGAGATTAACATCGCTTTCCATATTAGAGGCTACCCAGACAAACTTCTGAATAATACTAAAAAGGAGGTAGATCTGATTTCAAGGGAAAATCTATTGCAGTACAAAAACAAAAAAAGAGACACACAAACAAATGTTGAGGATAAAAATCATCTTTAGCACCCCCTATAGTTTGGAATTCAAAAAGGTCTGTAACATTATCAAACAATGCCTACCAATCTTGGCTGGAGAACCTAGTTTAGAATATATAGCTACGGGGGGGTTGTAAATGTGTAGCTAAAAACGAGAAAACTATTGGTAATATTCTAGCTCCCTCTGACCTTCCTAGTAGAAACACAAAAACGTGGTTACCCAACAGACTGGGCTTTTATAAACGCAGGGCCAATCGATGTAAGGCTTGTACTTATGTTAAGGAAGGGACACATTTTTCTTCCACTATAACAAAGAAATCATTTGAAATCAGATTTAAATTAAAGTCTACACATGTAATTTATCTCTTAACCTGTAGGGGGTGCCAAATTCAATACGTTGGAAAGACAAAACGTTTTTTGAAAGACAGGGCACTCGAACATATTAGGGACATTGAACACCCAGAAATATTTACCCCTGTGGCTAGACATTTCAAAAATATACATTTAGGTGATGCTTCACTCCTTTCAATTCAGGCTATAGATCATGTTCCGGTACACAGAAGAGGAGGGGATAGAGAGTACAATCTGAATTATAAAGAAGCTAAATGGATTTTTTATCTTAACACTAGACATCCCCAGGGGATAAATATGGAAAGCAATGTTAATCTCTTTATTTAGCTCCACATGATTCATTATGTGTACCTCAAATAGACACATATCCCTAGCATAGCTTACCTGTGATTTCAATAGGTAACGTTGTATAATATAATATGTTGTATAATATGGGTGAAGAGTATATAAAGAATAAGACTTTAAATAAATAAATATATAGATCTTTAGGTACATTTATCTTCACGCATTTATATACTTTTTAGTATTTCTTCACTTATGTTTTGAGAGAGGTAACATGTCTAAACCACTATGGCAAACACTATTTTAGTGTATAATTTATTGGACAAGTAGTAGTTGACATTTGAGTAAGTTGTTTTTAACCAACTGTGAGTAATTAACTTTTTAGATAATTGGTTTCTGCCACTTTAAATAGAGGTTTCAGCTGAGGCATCAGTAAGCAGTGAGCAAGTGTGGTAGCCCCACACGAAACATGTCTGCATTTTTTGCCTCTTTTAAAACTACTATTTGTCGTTGTGAGCTGCGAGCTAACTTTTGTTTTTAAGCTGACTCACTAATAAAGGTTACTTTTTAAGGTTTTGGCCCCCCGGCACATTCTTTATTTATTCTCTCATCACCTTGTGATGCCCGGAAGCCTTTGTTTGATTCCTGTTACTTTGACGCTGTGACGTAGGTGTCTGCTGGTCTGAGGCTCCCAGGAAGTGAAGAGGAGCTTGAAGAGCAAGGAGACCGGTGCTTTGCCAAAGACACGCTGCCCTGAACACAGTTCCCCGGAGGGCTGGTGAGCACCACTGTATTTTTTTTGTATGCTTCCTTTAAATACATGTTAGAACCACCATTTGCATGTATTAGATGCATTTTTTCTAATACATGTTTTTTTACAAAAATGTTTTTGGTGTAAACTAAAATAAAACAATGTTTTAATGGCTAAATTTTATTGGTCTTAAAAGATTTAAAAAATGCATACCAGCCTCTGAAGCTGTGGTTCTGGAGGACAACCCACACCCACTTAACTTCTGTATCAGCTAGACTAGACAATCGAGAATATGGGGCCTATTTACCAATGTGCGAGCGGACATGATAGGAAGTAGCGTATCATGTTCACTGCACATCGTTGGCACATCGATAAATGTCGACAGCATACGCTGTCTACATTTATCATTGCACCAGCCGTTCTTGTAAACTGCTGGTGCAATGCCGCCCCCTGCAGATTAGCAACCAATCGTCCGCTAGCAGGGGGTGTCAATCAACCCCAATCGTATTCGATCGGGTTGATTTCTGTCCCCTGCCTCAGAGCAGGCAGACAAGTTATGGAGCAGCGGTCCGTATGGAGCTTGATAAATATGCCCCTAAATATATATGCTAGCTTATAGGGGCTCGCAGGAAACATGGGGCATCAAGCTCTATACGGAGCTTGATAAATATGCCCCTTATGTGTTAACTTACGGCAAGATTACGAGTTTTTGCGTTATAAGCGGCTCAGTACTAACTTGCAAGTTATTTCCACGCTCACCTGCCTATAGCACGGCTATTACAGGTTTGCAAAAACACGGCGTTAGCAGCAATATGGCAGCGTTGAGCTCCATAATGCACACAAATAGCAGCATTGCTTTGAGCTGGTTTTACGTGCTCGTGCATGATTTCCCCATAGACATCTATGGGAGAGCTGGCTAAAAAAGAGCCTAACACCTGCAATAAAGGAGCGTAAAGCTCTGTAACGCAGCCCCATTGATTCCTATGGGGAAAGAAAATTTATGTTTAAACCTAACACCCTAACATAAACCCCCTAATCTGCCGCCCTCAAAATCGCTGACACCTACATTACACTTATTAACCCCTAATCTGCCGCCCCCGACACCCCTGCCACCTACCTACACTTATTAACCCATAATCTGACGCCCCAATGTTGTTGATTCCTACCTACACTTATTAACCTCTAATCTGCCGCCCCCAACGTCGCCGCCACTATACTAAAGTTATTAACTCCTAAACCTAACCCTAAGTCTAACCCTAACACCCACTAACTTTAACATAATTAAAATAAATATAAATAAAAATTACAAGTAATACATAAATAATTCCTATTTAAAACTAAATACTTACCTGTAAAATAAACCCTAAGCTAGCTACAATATAACTAATAGTTTATATTGTAGCTAGCTTAGGTTTTATTTTTATTTCACAGCTAAGTTTGTATTTATTTTAACTAGGTAGACTAGTTAGTAAATAGTTATTTACTATTTACTAACTACCTAGTTAAAATAAATACAAATTTACCTGTAAAATAAAACCTAACCTGTCTTACACTAACACCTAACATTACACTACAATTAAATAAATTACATTCATTAAATACAATTAACTAAATTACAAAAAATAAACACTAAATTACACAAAATAAAAAAGAAATTATCAAATATTAAACTAATTACACCTAATCGAATAGCCCTATTAAAATAAAAAAGCCCCCCCCCCAAAAAAAAAAAAAACCCTATCCTAAACTAAACTGCCAATAGCCCTAAAAAGAAATCAGCTCTTTAACCTGTAAAGAAAATACAAACAACCCCCCAACAGTAAAACTTACCACCCACACAACCAAAACCCCCCAAATAAAATCCTATCTAAGAAACCTAAGTTCCCCATTGCCCTGAAAAGGGCATTTGGATGGGAATTGCCCTTAAAAGGGCATTTAGCTCTTTTCCATTGCCCAAACCTAATCTAAAAATAAAACCCACCCAATAAACCCTTAAAAAACCTAACACTAACCCCCGAAGATCCACTTACAGTTTTTGATGACTGGACATCCATCCTCATCAAGCCGGGAGAAGTCTTCAACCAAGTGGGCAGAAGTCCTCAACGTAGCCGGGAGAAGTCTTCATCCAAGCGGCAAGAAGTGGTCCTCCAGGCGGGCAGAAGTCTTCATCCAGACGGCATCTTCTCACTTCATCCTTCTGATGCGGAGAGGCTCCATCTTCAAGACATCCGGCGCAGAGCATCCTCTTCTGTCGACGGCTCTTGAAGAATGAAGGTTCCTTTAAGGGACGTCATCCAAGATGCGGTCCCTTGAATTCTGATTGGCTGATAGAAATAAAGGGTAAAAATCCTATTGGCTGATGCAATCAGCCAATCGGATTGAGCTTCAATCCCATTGGCTGATCCAATCAGCCAATAAGATTGAGCTTGCATTCTATTTGCTGTTCCAATCAGCCAATAGAATGCAAGCTCAATCCTATTGGCTGATTGGATCAACCAATACGATTTTTTACCCTTTAATTCCGATGGCTGATAGAATTCTATCAGCCAATCGGAAATCAAGGGACGCAATCTTGGATGATGTCCCTTAAAGGAACCGTCATTCTTCAAGAGCCGTCGACAGAAGAGGATGCTCCGCGCCAGATGTCTTGAAGATGGAGCAGCTCCGAGCCGCAAGGATGAAGATAGAAGATGCCGTCTGGATGAAGACTTCTGCCTGCCTGGAGGACTACTTCTTGTCGCTTGGATGAAGACTTCTCCTGGCTTCGTTGAGGACTTCTGCCCGCTTGGATGAAGCAAAAGGGACA